>NW_027633569.1:0-72500 GCF_053919585.1 Euprymna scolopes | reverse complement strand
TTAATACTGTGAGCTTCTGATTTCTACCCATAAACTACTACTCTGATTTGCCTATCAGAGATAAATGATTTATTAATTGAGAAGACATTTCCAGCTATAGCATGTTTGGAGATCTTGTGATGTAAACCTTTATGCCATACCCTATCTAATGCCTTTAATATGTCAAAAGCAATTGCCATAGAAAGGTTGCCTCCGCCGAGAGATACGCTAATCATATGAGATATAACTTTAAGCACATCTGCTGCAGATCTAGCAGAGGGGAAACCATATTATGTATCACTAAGAAGGTTGATTACTTCTTTCTTTAACACAGACTCCAGAAATTTACTCATAATGCTCAGGAGACTTATTGGCCTGTACTGAGAGACCGATTATCGATCACCTGAATTCTTAAATACAGGGTAAACTGATGAGATTTTTCAGAGTGATGCGAAGTAATTCTGTTTAAGACAACGTTTAAACAGTTTTGTAAGTACGGGCGCTAATTCTAGTTGAGGTTTTTTGAGTACTGTCATTGGAATTTCATCAGAGCCGGTTGCTTTACTGGAATCAAGGTTTTTGATTAGCTTGTCAACATCATGTACAGATATTTGTATGCCACACAGCGTGTTTTCTGATACAGGAGGAAATATTGAGAAGTTTGCGCCTTGGTCCCAAAGGGTAGCTGCAAAATTCTTGGCAAAGAATCCGGCTTTATCTGATGTTAACGAAATTACTTCAAGTCCATTTATTATAGTTCGAATAGAGCATACGTTTCTCTTCAGAATTCTGTTTGCTATTTGCTAAACCTGCTGGGAACTAAGTTGCTGCTCATCTACATTGTACTTAACGGACTGAGCATAAAACTCTTTTGCATTTTTTATCACTGGTTTACAATAGTTGCTTGCAGTTATGAAAGCAGCTTTAGTCTCAGTACATCTATTCCGTTTGAAGTCATGGATAAAGTGATTTCTTTGCGCAATGGCAGCCGCACATTCTAGTGAAAACCAGGGTTGGCTGTTAGATTTACACTGGAACTTTTTCGAGGGTATGAAACGATAAATACCTACAATTAACCATTGAGTCAGGTCTGATACTATAAATGATACACCCTTTTTAAACATGGAACACATAGGTAGATCTGATATAAATGTACGGAATCTATCCCACTCCGCCGTAGAGTATCGATATACTGTACGATGGAGAGGTACGTCTGAGAATGTGGGCATTTAATACTTGAGAGGATACTGCTAAAATCCTAGACGATAGATAGCAATACGACTGTTTGGAATGTGGTACGAAAACAATGTTAATCCTCTTATCATCCACAATATGCACACGTTTTTTTTCGAACTAGATAAACCTGACGAATTAAATGCCGACATGGTTATATGAGCAGAAGCAAACCACCTGACAAATACATACATATTTACATAATCTTGCTCCTAAAACTCAATTTGATCATCAAAAGTACACTATTAACTAAGAAGATACAACGGGACATATGCACCGAAGCATCGATAGAAACGAATCTATCGTTGTATTAAGATTCGATTATTCTTTTGTTGATTGAAATTGATATATATATATATGTATATATATATATATATATATATATATATACATATATACTGCTGTTGTATATATTATATAACTTTTTAGGCATCCATATATACCATTTAGTAGCGTTGGTGTGTGTGTGTGTGTGCCTGTGTGTGTGTGCCTGTGTGTGGGTGAGTGTGTGTGTATGTGTGTGTATATGTGTACAACTTCCCGAAGATATATATAAATCCGTTTTAGCCTAACATTTTCAAAGGAGATCTGTGTAATAAGGAGATTACACACTCAATTTTATGCGTGACTTCTTTGTATGGTTTCTCAAACGAAATCTGCACTGAATGTTTAACATCATTTGCATATTACATTAAAGAAATATATGTTCCTGGTTAGCTCAATCTTATTTACTATTTCATTTAATAGAATCGTTTCAATTGTACTATAATGAAATATTATTTAAAATTTATTTATTTAGTTTTTTTTTAAATTCAATTTATATTTTAATTAATTTATTTTTATTCTTAAAAGGATTGTTGCGTTTTAAAACTGCACGTCTTATATTAAACTATGTGAATAATTTCCCTTTGCTGCAATCGATTTATTTTAATTTAGAAATATTGTTCAAAGCTAATTTATTATTTTTATATTTAATTGCATTATTTTGCGTTTAAAAGGGATATAATTTTTAAAAATGTGTTTTCAATTATTTTAATTTTTAAGATAAGTTTAGCTTGTTCATTGTGGCTATCCGTGTCTTTCTGTTTTAAAAGGATCTATTTAGCGATGTTCTCTTATTAATAAATGTAGCGGGTTTTCTTTAGAACAAAATGTAAACATACGTTTGAACCAAAAGTAAAGTATTTGATGTAAAATAATGCGCATACAAAAGCGCCATGTATGTTTGCATATTTTTACATAAATTCTAGTAAGTTGTTACAACGATTTATTTTTATAACGTTTTTAATAAACATTATTTACGAAATGTTTTTAATAAACATTATTTACGAAACATTTTTAATAAACATTATTTACGAAAAAGTGATTAACAAACTTCAACCGTTTTTAATAAACATTATTGAAGAAAAAGTGATTAACCAACTACAAATGTTTTTAATAAATATTATTTACGAAAAAGTGATTAATAAACTTCAAACGTTTTTAATAAACATTATTTACAAAAAAGTGATTAACACACTTCAAACGTTTTTTAATAAACATTATTTACGAAACAGTGATTAACAAACTTCAAATGTGTTTAATAAAACATTTTTACGAAAAAGTGATTGACAAACTTCCAAAGTTTTTAATAAACATTATTTACGAAAAAGTGATTAACAAACTTCAAACTGCGTATATGACCTAACCAAATTCAAGCTATTTCAAAAGTTGACAAATGTATGATTTCTACTAAAAAATACGTGATGTTTTGAAAATATTTTACACAGCGCTGATCGGAGGTTGTATGAAGAGTGGGAAAAATAATTTTAAATAATATCTTCATTTAACTACATATCCAGGAATGCAAAATCCGTTTTCAACTGAGCAAAATCCAGCTTTCCAAAAAGAGAATACTCTAGATTGGGGGAAAAATTGTAAGTGCCTACATCTAAAAGGATTCCTCATTTATTGACCGAAAATAGAACAGCAGATGTGTAATATCAGAAATGCTACCACACTTTTCAAGATATAGTCTGTGTACGATTATATTTTATATAATATTAAAAAACAAGGATTCTATTGTTCGCTTTTGTTTCTAATAATTGTAATAGCATATACGGGATTATCAAGAAAAAATGCGAGTGTAATGTGTGTGTGTTTTTTGTCACATGACAATCCTCCGATATGTTATCTGCCCTTTCTTTGTTTAAAAATTCACTCGATGTTGCCCAGGATTTAGTAAAATAATTACACGATAGCAAGTGTGCTTGAATTCAGCATTGCCCGGAAAACAGATGTCTTTGAAATGAAATATATTTTTTCTACTATATATGATATCATATTTTGAAAATATTTCAACCTGCAAGCGTGTATAGCCTCAACAAATACAAATGATTTAATAAATTGAATACAAAAAGTAACATCGTTTTTCATGCTTCAAATGGTCCTCATAACAAATATATATATATATATATATATATATATATATATATATATATATATACATATATATACATATATATATATATATATATATATATATATATATATATATATATATATATATATACATTTGTTGGGGTGACCCATCTCTTTTTATTTGAAAATTATGTATTTCCATTGTTTATCTTTATATATATATATATATATATATATATATATATATATATATATATATAGTATTCCGACAAAATAGAGAGATAAAAAGGAACAAACCGTATTATGTGTTCATCAAAGTTTCGAGGAAGTCTCGAAATAAAGACGAAACGTTGATGAACACAGAATACGGTTTGTTCCTTTTTATTTCTCTCTCTCCGTCTCTCTCTCTCTTTATATATAATATATATTACATATTATATATATTTTATATATATATATATTATATATATGTGTGTGTGTGTTTGTGCGTGTGTGTGTTTGTGTGTGTGGGTGTGTGTGTGTCTGTGTGTGTGTGTGGGTGTGTGTATGTGTGAGTGTGCGTGTTTGTTTGAGTGTCTGTGCGTGCCTGCGTGTTTGATCTTCTGTGTTGATACGGATATGATCCAAAAGGGTAAGTAATGAAACAAGTTGTACCACAGTGTGAGTGGCCAAATAAAACTAAAATTATAAGCAAATAATAAAAAAAATAAAAAAATAAGCAATAACTGATTAAATGACATGATTCATGTGCTTCGACTTCATTCCCTTAACAACTGTTTTAGTTTTTGTCTATCCTCTTTCTCTCCATTCTTGAACGAAGATCTCAAACTGCTCTACTCAGTGATGTGGCGCGCCTTGGCATATGGTGCGCTGTCCGAAACGAGAAGAACACCACGTAGATTGATGTAAATATGAGTGGCCTCGTAGCGGTCTTATCCGAAATATCCGAGATGTCAGTTCGTGTCGACCGAATCTACTCTGGACAGAGACGAGTTTCGTGTTGCAATCCTATAGTAAAGAGCAGGTGACGAGGCGCCAACAGAAAATGAAGGCATACAAGATCACTATCCAAAAAAACATTTTATTCAGACAACGTTGATTCACATGCGCATTATCTATACATTGGAAAACTAGATGGTTACCAAGAAATCGGTTACAAATCTGACTTTCAGCATGTGTCGAATGTAATTTGCCTAGCTAGTCATTATTTGGAATAAGATTGTTATGAACATATATATATATATATATATATATATATATGTGTGTGTGTATGTATGTATGTATATATATATATATACATGTATGTGTGGGGGGATGTGTGGGTGTGTGTGTTTGTGTGGGTGAGAGCATTTATATGTATATATATATATATATATATATATAATTTGAGGTTGCTATTTTTCAAAAGTAGGGTAACAAATAACATATTACGAGGGCAATACAAGAGTGCTCAATTCGAAAGTAGATCAAGTTACATTTTCAATTTGTCTTTACATAAGCAGTTATTTCTTGCTACACAATCACGAACATGTTTTAATCTTCTAGTGTTTAGTAACTAGATACATCTTAAGTCAACAAACACTTGTTTAGGAAAGCGGAATTCAAAAATGAATTTTGAATTCCGCTTTCGTAAATAAGCGTCTGTTGTCTGAGGAGGTCTCAAGTTACTAAAAACTAGAACACCGAAACATGTTCATTACTATGTAGCAATAAATTACTGCTTATGTGAGGACAAATTGAAAATGCATATATATATATATATATATATATATATATATATATATATATATATATATATAGGAGACACAATTTATCAGAGGATTCAAATTCAGAGAAACTCACTAGGCATAAGAGAACTGAGAGCGATTAAAACTTTTTTAAAATACATCAATTCATGTAAGTTGGTTATGTAGTAGAAATGACATCTATTCTATGATGCCACTTTTAGCCTCAATCATTGCATTGATGCAAGTCCGGAACTTGTAACGTACTTTTTCGACAAGCGCCGGCGGGACCTCAGGAAATACTCGGTAGATAGCAATAATCAGGCTGGGTTTGTTGTGGTAGGTCATGTTGGTAATAGTCTCGGCGTATGACGAAAAGAAATAGTTAGGCGGGTTCAGATCGGGGGAGGAGTGGACCAGTGAGAGAAGGATACAAAATCGTAGCAATCCTACCATGTCTGGATTTCTTTGGACTTTTAGACTGGCGATGGTCCTGTTGTCAGAACTTGGTTCGGTAGAGAACATTAGTAGTACTGCGGCACGTCTCCGATCTGGCTCGTTGAATATTGTTTCACTTTCAGACTTAGTAGAAGGTTCCTATCACTTTTGTGATTTGCACACAGCAGGTCGACTAGTAGAAGGTTTAAAACAAAAAAAATAAAGAAACATGATTTTCATCAAACGGTAATGTAATCATGTCTTTTCTAAGGTAAAAATTATTGTTCCAGCCTGTAATGTTTTTTATACTTAATCCATTTACAGTTATTTGCAAATAGAAAATAATATTAATTATATTAGTATGCGGAGATAATATTTACTTTTGGCATACCATACTGTGGATAAATAAGGGATTTTCTTCTAAAATGCTAGAGTCAATTTTGTTTGGATTCTGCGTGAAATTGTTAAGTGTATACAGCAAATATCATTTCATTTCGTGTATGTAATAATTGTTTTGGGGGACACATCACCCCTATTTGAGAACTTAGTGGAATCAACCAGTTTTATGAATATCACTGATTTTAGAGAGGGGCAACATAAAGAGGGAGGGGGAAGGAGAAATAAAGACAAAAGTTGAAAAGGCAGTGAATATAGTGAGTAGGTTAGTTAATAATTAGTGGGCAAGAGTAACAAATAGGCAAAGTGCTATCGACCAGAGAGAGGAAGGACAAGAGCTAGCGCCTATATTATTTTAATTGGAATTCATTATTGAGATGAGTATTATTTATATTAATTTATTTATTGCGGGCTATGATCCGTGGTGAGACGACGGCAACAACTACGGATGGCTGTGATTGCGTAGAATGCAGTTCGGATTTGCGAAGTTCCTATCCGTCGCGGTTACCACCTGACGAAGGCCAGAGGAATAGTTGGCCGAACCGTCGTAAAAACAACAACTAAGAAAAAAGAGAATAATAAATTAATATAAGAGCTAGCGTGTGAGATAGAAAACAACGAGAGAGAAAGAGAGGGATAGAATCGTAGCTGCAAATACCAAAAATGATATGAAGACTGAGAGACAGAAAATTGGAATGGAAGTGGGAGATAATGTGTTTCAGGACAGCAAAGATCGAAAGAGGGAGGAAGGTTACAATATATGGACGCAAAGAATGGACACCAAAGCTATAAGATATATACGCAAACTTTTACTTTTTCTCGCATTAAAATATCATGATATGTAAAAATAGCCAGCCGTTTTAAGATCGATATCATCATAATGATCTAATATATAAGCATCATCATTCTCAAAGTGTCATTTGCATGGAAATAACAAACTTTTATTTGAATTTAATGTTTCGTTCCTGGCGCAAAAAGTAATTAATATCACTTTACTCATTTCAATGACGTTCTTTCCGATTCTCGATTCAATAATAAAATTATAGACATTTGTTTCACTTTTTTCTTATTCAATCGTTTTATTTACTTTTAATGTTTGTATTGTAAATTGATACATTTAATATATTTGCAAGAAAATTGAAGAATTACAAAAAATATTTGAATTTAATTAAAGTTCTCGATTAAGATTTTTAGAATATTAAAATGTAAATTTTATTTTTCAGATTTTGATTAATGCATAAAAAAGTTGATTTAAGGTTAAAGGACAGAATGTGGAAATTATAAGCGAACTTTAAGATGGCTGAAATGTAAACACGTTCGGGGAGAAATGAGAGAAAGATTTAATGTAAATAATGAAAAGTAAAAAGTAAGAAAAAAACAATAAAACTATCAGAAAACCGAAACCTACTTAAATTACATGTAAAAAAATTAAAATACATAAGAATGTTCTATTTTATTTTTGTATTGTTTTACGGCATATCAGCCTTTTTCAGATTTTTAATATCGATTCCTATAGTTTGATAAATTTTGCACGATTCAAGTTTGTATCATTTCCTACTACAACCTTTTATGTCCCTGAAACCATTGTTACAGTTATGGAGAATAATCATTATGCCCAAGCTAACAAAAATACGAGGGGCATTATATTAGACGAGGAAGTGCGTGCTATAAAGGAAAATGAACAGCCATAGAAAGTGTCAAGTCATTTCCTTGCAGGTTCCGATATAAAAAGATGTAATAATTCAATCAACAATTAAATACTTGCAATATTTGTTAGTGAGGATAGTGGTCTACCTGCCAATAGAAATATTATTGTTCACCTGAATGGTCAAGCAAAACAAAGAATTTCTTATCTGTCTTATTACTTGGACTCAATTATATATCCCATATTATTTCTAAATGCTGAAGAAGGCTGACAATAATCGTGCAACATAACCCAAAACAGCAAACAAGACCTCACAATAAAGTGACAATACAAGAGTATTACAGTTATCGCCTTGCAATGAGAGATATTTAAATAAAATCATCCATAGATCTGGTAAACTATTCTAACAATATGTAGTTGATGCATATTTGAAAGTTCAAGGTATGAGATTGAACTACATTGGAAGCCGTCAAAGTCAACTAAGAGCTGCTCAATATTCTGGCTTAATGGATCATTAGGCAAGGGATGAAGGTGGTTATCCTGGTGTACGTATAATCCTTCATTATCAGAAAGTCCTAGGAATCGCCAAGAATTTTATCAAGGTGCAATTGCAGTTTTCTGTGAAAATGGAACACCAAACGTATTTCTTACACACACACACACACATATATGATGAAGTATTAACCAAATTCGGGTTATCAGAGTTTATACAAAATTGACCTGTTTTAATATCATGTGTGTATCATGCACATCCAGCTGAACGTTTGAAATACATTAAAGACAAACATGCAACAGGAGAGCTATTTGCATATGTTTGTTATTGAATTTTTAAAAAGACGGCTGTCACACTGCTACATGATTATACATTTTTGTGATCATTATAAGCTCACGACAGTTCAACAAATTGATGCAATTGTGTCACCAGAACTTCGTGATTTAGTTAATTTTTTTTTATCATACATGCCACAACCTCCTTATAATTGTTTGCTGTTATTATAAAATGCACCTTACTGATGTGTTTTAAGAAATTACACGGGTTTTGCTAGTAGAAATTAACATTGATAATCAGTTTACGTTTATTGTGGGCAAGTGCAACGGATTCTTTTCTGATAATATTTTAGGGTGAGTCCATTTTTATAATCTGAGAGATGTTGAAAGCATTTGTAAATGACGCAAATACTAATATGGTCTTATCACAATTGAGAATTTTCTTATTTCATGTGCATTATATTACACGAAGATTAAGTTGACGTTTGTAAATGTTAACATTATCATTTTCATTAATTAAAAAAAATTATGTGGTTTCTTATTAAATTCAATTTAAAACCGTTATAACTTCAAAAATTATGTCCAATGATCCGGGTGCTCAAACAATAGTAATAAAAAATACAAATAGTGTAACAAAAAAATACCCAATTTTTAGATTATCACATAACGAGAAATAGACCATAGATCAACTGAAATTTATAATGCAAAAAGAATTTCATTCCAATGAAAAGACATGGCTTGATGCCATCACGCCATGTCTTTTCATTAGAATGAAATAAAGTTTACATTATTTAAGAAGATATTGCGTTCTAACAAGAACAAAAAAATATATCGCAGAGACAGTATATACCTATTGTCTTTATTTCCGAAAAATATATTGATAGGAGAACAACAGTCAGCAGAAGAAGACTTCCGTAATACTTATTGTGAATAGCCTAACGAAATAGGAAATCGTATTACAATACGATATCAGGGTAGTTAATTGATGGAGAACGTATCATAAAACAAGTTTGAATAAAATACGAATGCATCAAGACATTTTAGAGAATGCATAATAATTTGTTAAAAAAAGGTTTCTGAGACTATCAAAATAATGTCTGCGAGAGAAAGAGAGAAAGCGAGAGTGGGAGAGAGAGAGAAAGAGAGAGAAAGATAGAGAGAGAGAGATTGCCGAAAAGAGAAAAGGCTGAAACCAATCAAATTCTATATAATATTTTGCTTCTTATGGAACCCTCATCGTCAGTCTATATATTACAACACTGCTCCAAATATAATGAAATAGTAGATTTTTAATAGAGAATTGTCTCATGGGTGTTAAACCGTTAAGAGCGAAAGATAGAACACACTTTTCCTGAAGCATATCGAGCAATAGATATAAGTACAACCTTAAAAGCAGCGTTGATATAAAAATACGACAATATTTCAGAGTCAATTTATCCTTGATAAAATATAGATTCGACAACATAAATTGAAAGGTTATTACAAAAAGAAAGCATCACAAAATACGCTTTATCATATTTATGTAATTAGAACTTAAAAATATTTAGATAATAGCATATTTGCAAATACTTATTATACGAGGTTCCTTAAATATAGCTCAATAATTTTCTATACAGGCATTTAAGATTAGTGTAGCCTCTTGGACAATATTATGATTGACCAACTTTTATAGTTTCAGGTTCAAATGAACAAATACACATGGTTTCAGGTTACAATAAACAAATGTGTGTATACACTTCAAAAGCCTAATAGTAACCGCTGATGAATTTCCAAAATGCAATCTGGACGTGAGGTACATTTAGAAGAACGATACACCATAAAATTATGTTATAAAGTTGAAAAAAATACCATTAAAACTCATGGAATGTTTCAGGCTGCTTTTATACCACCTTGCAGGATACGACCATCATTATTCGAGTGGCACAAGAGATTCATGGAAGGCGCGGAGTTCCTGCAGGATGATATGTGTAGGAGGATTAAAATATCAGAACACCAGAGTTGCTTAGCCAAGTATAGAATCTCATGGATAAGGACCATTTTGTCTCTATAGAGCCATTAAGTACACAGTTTGATGTTAGCGTGTGTACTGTACACAGAATTCCACACAGGGAACTGAAGACGCGAAAGGTTTGCGCGAATGTACCAGTCACCAACTCTATTCTTGTCATAACCTATTTGACCAAGACGGGAATCAAGACAGTTTATCACTCTCTCTGTAGTTCTGACTTGCTCCCTGTTATTTTTAGCTATTCCGTAAGTTCAAAGAAACCCTAAGTGACTGTCGTTATGAGACAATTGAGAAGATGAAGGGGCCTGTGACAAAGGTCATGGACACTCATGAGGCCTTCCCGAGGTTGTTAAAACTGTTCAATTGCATTGTAGTCGGAGAAAATTATTTCGAAAGAGATTAGTGTGTCATATTTCGTAGGATTAGAGTTTCATGTGTGTACTATCAATAAAAGAGATCATGCGAAAAATCTGGAAATTTATTGAAGACATTTCGCATATATTTAATTTTATCTCCTTTAGCATATAGAGTACAAAAACGAGATAAACATAATTTAAAAAATCAAAGTTGAGACGTGCGTATGATTTGTTTGTACAATTTTATAGAGATATGTTTGTCTTTCATCCAGGAATAACGCTATCTATTTACACTCTAAAAAAGTGTATGTAATATCAGTAAAATATGTATGTATGTATATATATATATATATATATATATATATATATATATATATATATATATATATGTATATATATATATATGTATATATATATATATATATATATATATATAACATTTTTTAAAAAACTCCGCAGATTAAGGACTATCCGCTTACCTAGTGTTTCCTTTTAAGATTAAATTTGTTTTAACTCTTTTTCAAAGTGTTTTTAACATGTTTTATTAACTGTTTGCTCGTATATATATATATATATATATATATATATATATATATATATATATATATATATATATATATATACGTATATATATGTATATATATATATAGAGAGAGAGAGAGAGATAGAGAGAGAGAGGGATTCGTTTTTTTTCTTGTTTTGTTATTGGCAAAACTAACACATAAAAACATTACGTCATCTTTTCCTCTACTAATTATGTTAAGCACAGCATAGATGTGTTGCTTCCTAGAATGCGTAAATTCTTAGCGTATATAGTGTTATGTAGTTAGTTGGAAATCGTTTTTGGCCTAGTGAATATAGTGTCTATATAATACCACTGAATTAAGAACATTTATTACTTTTCCTTATTAAAGATTTCAAGAGTTAGCGATTAAATAGTATGGATGCACGTGGTAAAAGGTAGAAAGGGGTAAATAGTGATAGAGAGACACAGAGAGATTTGAGTAAGGCAATAACACAGCCAGACATTGAAAAAAATTATTAGAAATGCAACAAGACAAACATTATTTTGCAGGAAAGGAAATTACATAGATTTCATTTATTTTGATGCAATTTTCCACCTTAATCAGCTGTAGTCTTATCTAATGCGAAGAAAAAACGTCATAAAAGACCGGAATAATAACTTATCTCTTTCATACACTTTATGCATCATAAAAAATAATACTTTCACAATTTATATATATACATATGTGTTCGGGCAATGTTTTATTTGCTTGAAACAAACACACATGTTCTAACGGTTATTTAGTTTTTCGACAGGCCAAATACATTACGTCTAGCGAATTATAATCATCATGTAATATATATATATATATATACATATATATATATATATATACAGAGAGAGAGAGAGAGAGAGAGAGAGAGAGCGTTGCCCAGAAAGAAGAATGAGCCCCAACTCTTATTAGGCCCCGTTCCTTAGTGTTTTGTCCGAATGAAATGAAACTTTGTCATAACTAGTATATTATATTCAAAACATCACCTCAAAACACTAGGGTCTTTGGCCTTTTTTTCTCCGTTCTACAGCATATGTTCTAGATGACCTCCGTTTAGCTTTTGTTTTGTTTTTTGGTCACTCTGTATATATATATATATATATATATATATATATATATATATATATATATATATATATATATATATATATGAGAAAACTTTTGTCAAAAGATTAATATATTAAAATCTATTAGTCAATGGCAATTCACATATAATTAACATCGAAAAACCACCAGATAAGAAAGCCCTTTTTTTCTGCGAGATGAAATCCAACCGAATTATTTGAAGATTAGAAAGAAAGAAAACATAAAAAATAATTAATTAAATTAATAAATTAAATTTCCATGGCCAGACTTAAGATAGTTCAAGTTAAACAATTTTCATCGTAATTTGAAAGTTAATTACTAAAATACCCCCCCCCCCCACACACACAATTTGCATAAATACCGGAAGAGGATTTATACAAACATGATGAGACGCGTAACTGCTTGTTATCATTAATAACAGAATAAAAATACAAATATGATGTAATCATTTTTTCTTGGCGTTTTGGTTTTTACAATTACATATATGTATATATGTATATATATATATATATATATATATATATGTATGTATGTATGTGTGTGTGTGTGTGTGTGTGTGTGTGTGTGTGTGTGTGTGTGTGTAGATACTAGCAGGAGTCCTCTGCCGGAGTTGCCTGGTGAAAACCTGGCACAAAGCCTGGGCAGATTTCATTATTTACAAGTAAATAATTAAAAACCAAACCGATCCAAAAGCAATGTTACAAAGCACCTTAAGTAACTCTTTAATAGTAAGTAAAAAAGATATTGAGAAACAGTAAATATAAGTGTACCTTCGTTTACTTTGTAAAAAGTTTGCACACGTGCATTATTTTGCAATAATAAATAAAAATAATGAAAAAAGACTTCATACAAACATATATTCTAGTCCAGACAGAAGGTATTTCTCTGGTATTTTTGCAATTAAGGAGAAATCCCTAAAAACCAAGGTAATTAATTGTCAGAGGACAAAGATTTCCAGCCGTTCAGTTACTTTTAGAACTCTCTGTACAAAAATATATCACCTAACCTAACTCAGTAGCATGTTACCCGCTTCGTGCAACAGTATCAAATAATATTATAAGAATAAACGAACATTTTGTGCACTAAGTATAGCTGTGACATGAAAAAAAAAGAATACTGTTAATCGTAATATGACAAACAGAAATACATTTACTAATAATAGGCTATTTGGCGTGCATGTATGGATGCACAGAACTGATAGATAAGTGTAGGTTAGCGTTGAAAGCAGTTACGAAAGAATAAGAAAAAATGTTCAGGTTTAGATGGTTGGTGTATCCGTCGCGAGGAAAGGTCCATGCTTAAAGTGTGTAAATAACTCTAATAAGGAAATTATGTTCATGAGTGCAACAAGAGAAAATAGAAGTAAAAATTGGAGAATTTTCGGTATGGAAGTCAGTAATAATTGTTCGTCTGAGGGGAATTAAATAAAACATAGAGGCTGTCGACATTGCTAACAATTATATCGTAGAATAGTCGAATGGCTATTTATGATAAAAGAACTATAAACAAACGCATACGAAATGTGAAATGCAACACAATTGTCTGCAGAATAATTCAAGAATGTTGTTGTCGCAAGTTTTTGCTAACTGTTCCGAAACTTCTTGTCCCATCTTTCGCTAATTCAAGTACGTGTATGTTGACAGCCCGCAAGAAATTATTTCAGGGAGAGAACCTTATTTGAAACGTTGTTAAAGAAAGTAAAATGCGAAATATATAGACATCAAACATAAACTCGGACGATGTACTTGTAAAACTGTGTTCTTTATGTCAAGTAATTCACAGTTACGTTTTCGGAAGAAAACGGAGAAAACAATTCGTGTGTGAAAAGGGTGCTAAAACCGTTTAAAATAAATTGTTTTTGAAAGTGACCCTCCTAGGACTTAATATACTATTGTTTAATAAATGGTGAAAGCGAATAATTATGGTTACAAAACGTACAGCGTATAGTAGCTGCTTAGCGGATCATATTAGAATTTTACGTGGAATTTGCGCTTTCGAATTTCTACTGTTATTTTTTCGCATAAGAGTAAATGTTTCTATGTTATATGTAGAGAGATATAAGTCGAAACTATACCGATAGAAATATATCTACCACAGAATCGATGTTCAATATTTTAACTGATTTGGAATTGTTCCGTGATCACTCGCAGTGAGATACTTTACATATATTCGATTTTTCTGGACAAAAAATTTCGCTTTTTATAAAATCATCTTCAACACATATCTCCTACATTACTCCATTGAGGTAAATTGTAATTTTCTTAACATTGTTATGAAAACACTTTTCGATAAATTTCGGTTGGATATGGTATGCTTTTTTAAGGTTATACATTTTAAAGTCACTATGTCTCAGGGAGTAGGTAAAAAAATATACAGCTCTACTCATAGTTGAAGGGTTGAAGATTTCCTTATTAGTTTGAACGCTTTGTTTGGAGTCCAAGATAAATAGTGACCAACTAATGGTTTATCAGTACGGGAGATAATGAACGTATACAACATATACGCATGTGCATAATATATAAATATTTATTATTAAATAATTATATATATATATATATATATATATATATATATATATGTATATATATATATATATATATATATGCGTATGATGAAAATAATGGAAATAGTATTCCGACAAAATAGAGAAAATAAAAAGGAACAAACCGTATTATGTGTTCACCAATGTTTCGTCTTTATTCATTTCATTCACCCAGAGGAAGTCTCGAAATAAAGACGAAACGTTGGTGAACACATAATACGGTTTGTTCCTTTTTATTTTCTCTATATATGCGTATATGTTGTATCAATACGGGAGATAATGAACGTATACAACTTATACGTATGTGTATAATTTATAAATATTTATTATTAAATAATTATATATATATATATATGCATATATGTATATATGTATACATATATATGTACGTGTGTGTACGTGTGTGGGGTTACTCTGTGTGCGTCTGTGGGGGTGTGCCTGTGTAAATAAATAGACAAAATTATTTGAGCATTTCCTTTAGAACATTTTGTCATATATTTTTTACGTCATTATTTTATACGCACGAGAACATGTGTGTGTGTGTGTGTGTGTTTGGGTGGGTATGTGTGTGCGTGGGTATGTGTATTTGCTTACTCTCATTTCACTATTGTATAAGACCAGGTCATTTTGATTGCCTATTCTATATTTCTTGATCAGTCGATTTACCTAACTCCCAACAGAATCACCAAATCCAGTTCATTCCAGCTTTTGAACGTCTCCCCTTTCTTAAACTCGAGCCTAAAGTTCCGTTCTCCTTTCTTCCTTGTCCGTACTCCACTCTTTCCCAACTCCTACCGTAGTTGCACCATTTCCACCCTCACCAAGACCACGTCACTGACACCAAATGATTTATGGGCTTTTTAGAGTGAGTCGACATCGATTTTTCTGTTCTAACTTCACTGATTCGTTCCGTAGTTTCCAAGTCGCTTTTCTGCTTAACCCTCTCGGGTATTTTCCCGTTTTATCTCTTTCATTCCTTTTTTTTTTCTCCCTCCTATCTTTTTTTCTCTGCAGTTCCTCTGTCATTGGTTCGCTTCGTCTCTGCGTTTCTAACCCCACCCCTCTTTGCCGTCTTTGAACGTCATCAACATTTAGTTTCCTGCCTCACCAGAGATTTTCTGAAAGCGAGAACGATGGGTGGCAGCTGTTGCGACTCTGCACAGGTTACACACTCTGGGAATAGGTAAGAAAATTAGTGAAGTAAAATACAATAGAAAATAAAATTAACGAAATATGCAGGGTTTATATTTTCCTTTAAATCTGATTGAAGCTGTGTGCATGTATAGAGGCATTACAGGCTTCTCGAAAATTTGTTTGGTTGATTTTTTTACGGCATAGCAACCATTTTATGATTATTAAATCCCGAATCCAGTTATTTTGGAAACAACTTGTATGCTTTAAGTTATTTATATATTTAATATCTATTTGTACCGTTTGGTTAGGTTGTTTGATTCATGGCATATCAAAATTTTTTGGTTATTGAATGATGAATCCAGTTATGTTGGAAACAGTTTTTTTTTATCCAAGTTCTATATATCTTTGAATATTTATTTGTAGTGTTAGACTTGGTGAGTTTACTGCATTTCAACCCTTTTCTAGTTATATAAAACCGACTCCATTTTTTTTGGAAACAGTTTCATGCTTTAAAGTTTTTCTATCTTCAAATATTTATTTATAGAGTTTTTTTTATGACATATCAACCATTTGGGGTATTTAACGCCAAATCTAGTTATTTTTGAAACAGTTTACATGCTACAAGTTCTGCATATCTTTAAATATTTATTTGCATTGTTTATTTTGGTTGTTTTGTTTTACGGTATATCAGTCCGTTTACGGTTATTTAATGCAGAATTAAGTTATTTTGGAAATGTGTTTCATCTTGCATTCGTATTTGTAGAAAGTTTTTATTCTATAAATTCTTTGTTTCTTTAATCGCTAGTTTGTAGTGTTTTGTGTGGTGGTTTTATAGTGAGGTTTATAGTTTTTGTTCACTGCCTTGCAGAACATAAATGATTGTTACAATGGAAGAGTGAAAGGGTTACAATATTAAGGTTTGGTACATTTTAATTTGGGAAACCATTAAAATGTGGGGAGTATAGAGAGAAAAGGGAAACGGAAGGAAGGAAAAGGGGGGAAAGTAGAGTTTTTTTTGTTTGTTTTGCAAAAAGAAGTAGAAAACCCCAATGCATAAATGTTAGTTGCATTTCGTCTCAGATAGCGAAAACCTTTAGATATCCTGGTTTGGTAACACCAGTCTCGAGGAATAGTACCTCAAAAATACATTATGCTTTTATGAGAACATATAATTTATCCAGAAAAAGAGAACTATATACCTTTATGACTCTTCTATATTAATGCCCTAGATAATCGCTCGGGCGGATGAGAAGTTTTAATGTAAGCTGTTTCTTTCTGATTAGCAAGTAAAATAATATATTATAATAGATTGATGCAAATAAAGGTATTCATAAAAATATACTATAAAAGGAACGAAAGATGGAATCAGAAATGGCATTTTATAATTCTTATTTAAAATGTTTTGTTTACAAGCGGAGTCACCACTTATAAATCTTGGTGGCCAGTCGAGGAAAAAATATTAATACGTGAAAGATAGTTCATGAGAAAACAGCATAATGATCAGCATAGTTTGAAATTAGTAGTTAGAGTATTGAAGAACTGCTTTATATTTGACTTGAAAATGATCAGGTTGTAGTCAGCTGGAAGGCAGAACAGGGGGAGGTCGACAAGCAGCACGTTCTAAAAAATGATATTTATTTATAGGATTTGCATTAAGATTAAGGCAGAGATATATAGGTGAAAATTATTATACAGTGATTGTCGCTAAACGAGAGTCTATTGAAAATGCTTTCCGGGCACATAGACTAAAGCTCAGTATAGGACGACAGGAAAATTACGGCATATTGGTTTTTAGTTCATTTAATCACTATATAAAATTGTTTTACAACCTTTATATATGCATTGATTAGACTTTATTTGCGCTTATATATATATATATATATATATATATATATATATATATATATATATATATATATATATATATATGAAGATAATACTTAGCCGTCATTCAAATTCGCTTTTTTTAATGTTCTTTTTTTGAAGATTGTAAAGCTAGGTGTAGGACAGCCAAATCAGCTGCCAAACTTCACCTGTTTTTTTAGTGAAACCAACCGAGAGCTCTTTTTTATTATCCTTGTTGCTCCCTTAAGTGTAATGGTCTGGATCTCTCTCGAGCACTTGGTTCACCAGGAATATTAGTTAGGTAGGACTTAAGTTTCTTCATAAAACCTGTGGTCCCGATAATAACTGGTATGATTGAAATCTCTCTAAGTTTCCAGTTTCTTTTCATGTAATACATGAGATCTTGATATTTTGTCTGCTTCTCTCTTTCAACTCTGTTCCACCTTCCCTCATTAAGGGCACTTATTCAACAAAGGTTGCCACTCTTTCTGACATTCCATATAACTATGTCAGGTTTCACAGCAGCAGTTGCAAGGTAATTGACTGTACGGATTACATGGTCGTAATGTATAACATATAAGGCATTTCCAAATTCGCTGATCGTCATGATACATAGGCACGTGATATATAGCAGTATAATCGTAAGCATTAACCGATATTTGCTAGTATGTTCATATATTAAGATTTTTGAATGAGAATTAAAATCACCTATAATTATTTTCGTGCTTTAAATCTTTATGTGATTTAAGCCATACTTAGATTTTAAAATAAAATAAACAAAGCCTAATTACTGTGTCAATTTATAGATTATATAAGGATTATTCAACAAATGATAAAAGATTTAAGCGCATGAGTGATACCGTGTAAATATTTGAAAACATATTTTGTCATTAGGACAGTAGGTTTTGAGGTTAATTTTCTTAGCTTGAAGCACTTTCTAACGAATACAAAAAAGGTGATGTAACGGATGGAGGAAAATTGACAAAAAATATTAAAGGTTAATAAGTGAAACGGAATCATATTATATTACTTAATATGTATGCTTTTTAATATTATACTTGTAGTGTTATTTTCCTTCGTATAATGAGAGACATGTTGCGTATGTTATGATATTTCGGGAAATTCAACCTTCCTCAGAAATGTATACAAATTTAGTAAAAACTAATATATATATATATATATATATATATATATATATACATTTATATATACATATAAGTATATATATATAATTATATATATATATTTATATTGTGTAATGCAAAGCTTAGTTCACTGTCAAAATCATAAATTTCTACAGTTTATATATATATATATATATATATATATATATATCATTTAAACCACTGCATTTCAATATCTTTTATAGATTACTATGATAAGTGTTTTTAATGATAGTCTATGCTTTATCTTAGCTAACCATACTCACGAGTAATAAACTATTTCTTACGTACTCAACATTTAGTAAACATCATAATTGTTCCAAACTAAAAAAAAAAAAATGAGAGTATATCTCTACAAAATAAAAATTGCCAAATGTTATAAATAGAGTATTATGCAATATACATTTTCTATAACGAATATGTTACCATCATTTTAGATCACTTTAGAGACGGACCTCTCGGGGTTATTTAATGTGTCGCTATGAATTACATTAACCGGTCGTACAAATTAGTCGAATACATAATATGTGCATACACATAAGAATATAATGAAAGAAAATGAAACGTTCACATCAACAATCTATAAATGAAGGCAACGTTTCAGTTACATATTCCTTATGGAATCATTATACGAGTTAGTAACTGGTACGAGAATTAGTATGTTTATGTGTGTGTATAATTAAATAATAATGCCACGAGAAAGAAAGGAGTTCATAGCTAACAAATACAAAATTTGTGTGCAGACATAAGACAATGCAGAGTTTTTGATCGGAGAAAGTGGTGAACATTGCATACACGCTATTTGACTGCTTCTTAGTTTATATTTCTTATATCTCCCGACACTAGTAGTTTATGCTTAAACAACCAGCAGCATAAGAGTAACTATTCTAGCGGTCGGGAGATTCGAACTTATCCAGGAAGCTACCCTAGATTCCGTTTGATAAGATGTTCATTCGCGCCAGCAAGCAATTGCGACGCGAATGAAGAGAACGATTAACTAATAAACGTACAATTCGGACGGAGACATTTGACAATCCACAATATTCGAACGACTATTTTATTGTGTTTTTCTTAATAATTACCAGATAATGCCCATCGTTAAGTATTTTTAAAGGAGTTTGATAATTATAATTCAATTAGCACGACTCGTGTACCGGCGTTGTCCGGTGGAAGTATGCCTCCCATTACCTGTAAAAAAAAAAAGTATGGTTGTTAGTTGGATCCACTGCCCGCCCATTATAATGTCAGTAACCGGTGGCCGTGGTCACAATGAATATATCGTGGCTGTGTATGGAGTCATTCTATATATATATATATATATATATATATATATATATATATATATATATATTGAAGTGTATATATTTCAAATTATACCGTAAAATTTAATATGATTATTTTCGAAAAAAACAAACAAACAAAAAACAATTCTAATAAAAAATGTTTCGAAATCCGAGATAACAGTGTAGTGTCTGATCTGGTTCTGTGCTTCACCTTTACTGACCTCGATCTGTGCAGGAAAAATCTTTCTAGATAGAGGCAATCTCGTTTTGTTATCCATGGTGTTCCTCATTGGGGAGCTGTAATTTCCCACATTAAAAACCGACTAACTCTGCCCTCGTCGTGTGGCAAGTTTGATTAATTTTTACCTCATGATTGTCGTCGTAATAAAATATTAAAAAAGATCTTTCGCATTGTATAATTGTTTAATGAGTGTTTTTTTTTCTGTGTGCTGATAAATCATCATAGTAATTTTAGCCGAGTCTCTGCCCGCCTCCGCGACTACAAATCTTTTTTTTAGGTAATAATTGCTGCTATATCAACAAACAACTTTGTAGAAAAGCATTTTAGCGTAATATAACGATGAGTGAATCCAAAATTAGTCATTAGCATCAAATAAGAATATTAGAAAGTGTCAATTACCGTAATGTTTTTGTAACGATAAAACTAAACACTTTTCTAAGGAATTGTAGCATGTCCTAGAATGAAATAATTTTAAATAAGCACTACAAAATAAGATTTTTGAAAGGGGTAAAAACTCGTAAGTATAGGTGCTGGAACTGAATAGTGCAATTGAAGTTGCCGTAAGTAAGTAGTAATCCAGAAAAAGAAGGTGTGTTTATATATACATATATATATATATATATATATATATATATATATATATATATTCTTCAGTTCTATAATTACAAATAAAAAAACACAATTAGGTCTTCGCTTAACATTCACTTTACAGCTATCCTTACTGATTTTAGATATGCCACATTTCTTTTTTTAATCTTTGTATATGTTAAATATTCTGCTTTTATCTATATTGTTCAATATTACATTTAATAGCATTATATCTCCGATTCTCTGATGTTTCAATGCATGTACTAACCAATAAAATTATAACTAATGTATATACATGGTATTTTGCATACTATTTTCATCATGGAATAAAATCTATTTTTAAAACTTCATAGAATACGTGAGAAAATATATTTTCCTGTGCCCATTGTTGCAATTTGCAAAATCTTAACTTTATATATATATATATATATATATATATATATATATATATATATATATATATATATATATAAATATAATAATCGATAAATTATTTACATGTGATACATACATATTTAAATAATTTATATATATATGCATATATATAATTCTTATTTATACAATGTTTTTTGTTTGTCTGTATTGATTTGCATATTAAAATATACTTTTTTTTATTTTGAAAGAAAATGCAACTTTTTTATCGAATGTGAAATAGCATTTACTTGCAAACTATCTAGCTGCTTTGCATATTTTGTTCGACATTCATTTTTAGTTAATTCCCTATTAGTTTTTTTTGTGTGGGGTTTCTGATAGATTAATTATTACGTGTAATTATATTCATGCAGATATTCTACATTATTTGTATATGCGGAATATTTGCGGAAAAATGTATAGTAACCACAAAACATTTTGTATATATATTTAAGTGTACGTATACATTTTTGTTTAAAAACATTTAGTCCCAAGAGTTTTGATTTACAGAAATGTAACTTCATTTATAAGCTATTTAACACATGCAAAAATTTATACTTGCATTTTAGCACGAAAAAATCGGTACAAATATGTGAAAAAAAATGCCACACGAAGGTCGAACGCCAGAATTACGAATAGGAATCCATAATTCAGTAGCTCTAGATTTATGTTTTAATTTTTAACTATGCAGCAAGCATGGCTTCATAGTTCAGTCACTAACACAAAAACCAAAAATTCGTCAGAATCAGATCGGTTTGGTTTCGAATCTAGCTGGTGGAGCACGAGACATTTTTTAAACTGTTTAAACCATTATATCTTGGGTCTTTTATCAGATAATTATTAATAGAAACCCTGCATTAATCAAAATATCATATTTAAGCGTTTTGTTTTTGACCCGGTAATGCCAAGCGCCCTCCCTGCTAGTATATATATATATATATATATATATATATATATATATATATATATATATATATATATATATATATATATATATATATAGCGCTGTGTGTCGGCAACTCTATATTAGTGTTAGTGCTCGTTTATGTAACGAATACTAAATTCAGATTTAAGACAGCCATCCGTTAAAGACATACACAGAATACGAAGTTAAGACTAACTAAGTAAGAAGAGTAAATTACAAATGAAACTAAACTAACTATCTAGAAATAAAATAATATATGTCATCAAGGTCCTTACGAGGATGTGCAGTTACACTAATTAAACAGTCATGGATAGTGAACTGGATAAAAATAAAAATGATTAAGATATACAAAAGAAAAAAAAAAAAAAGAAACAATGCTAATTCAGCTGGCAGTACGACCATGGAAGGCGTGGAAAAATAAAAGTGAAGCACATTGGTAGGTTCGTTCTCACCCTGACTTGAATACGATCTAAACCAGATGAATAAAAGCGGGGCAGGATAGAACAACACGAACAAAGCTGACACAGATTCAGGGCGGAGCTTGATGGAAAACGTGTGACTTTGATTAAACATTGGGATGCGGTACATTCATTCAGCAAAATCGACATAAAATTAATAATTCGTGTCCGTGTTTGATTAGTTAAATAATAATCGAAGATATCGTTCTTCGTTTAAACGGTTAATATTTAATATATAATGTAACGTTTTTGATGTTTAAGCATTAGACTTATATAATTATAGGTTCTAAAAATAGCAAGATAGCAATTTTATAATCCTCTATACTCTCTGCCTAGAAGGAGTAATCGTAAACTAGAAAAGTATTATAGACTTAATATAAGGATTAAACATATATTCATCTAGACCTAAGGTATGCTTATATATATATATATATATATATATATATATATATATATATATGTGTGTGTGTGTGTGTGTGTGTGTCTGTGTCTGTGAATGTGTGTGTATATATAATATATATATATATGTATATGCATATATATACACACACGTCTATCTATCTATCTATCTATCTATATATATATATGTACATATATATATGTATATATATATATATATATATATATATATATATATATATATGCATGCTATACGTAAAACAATACAGAAGAAAAAATGCTTCGTAGCTTACACAAACGCAGGATTTTTTATAAAGTAATTAAAACACAACTAAACATATTGATGGGTATAGAAAAAATCATGAGAAACAGCCACATTATTAAAATAGAAATATATTTCAGAATTACCTTTTAATGTGTGTGTGTGCATGGGTATAATAGTGTGTATGAATTTGATTATTAAAGATGGAATATTATGTTATAAATATAGTACGCATATGCCTATGTGTCAATAATACCTACTGTGTAAAGTTATACATTTATTATTATTATTATTATTATTATTATTATTATTATTATTATTATTATTATTATTATTATTATTATTATTATATTCTTGTTCTTGTTCTTGTTGCTGTTGTTGTTGTCCGTCTTATTACTATTAGTATTATAATTGTTATTATTATTATGAAGAGTGAGAACAGTATTAATTCTAACAATAATAGTAAATATTATCTAATTGACAGTATTGTAATAGGCAATATATATATATATATATGCATATCTACACACACACACATATATACATATATATATATATATATATATATATATATATATATATATATATATATATATGGGGTATTTAAAACATGTATGGGCAGCATATCAGAGTATATATATATATATATATATATATTGATATATACATATATACATATATATACATATATTTTATATATATATATATATATATATATATATATGTATATATACATATTAATACATACTACACTGGAAAACGTATATTTACGTATATATATATATATATATATATATATATATATATATATATATATATATATATATTATTTTTAAAAATAATTATCCACTGACACGTGTTTCGTCGTCTACGGTTCATCAGAGTGGCTGAATCTATGCATATAAGCCTGAAGAGTCCTAGAGTGAATGAAACGCGGAATATTCAGTGTAGCTTAATCACCATATATATTTTATAACTTACGAAGTTGCTCTACTTACGTATTGAGCACTTTTGAAGTAAATACTTAAAGTTTACGCATAAATTTATACTTTCGTATATAAATTTTATGTGAGTAAATGAAGTAGTTATGTATATATACATATATATATATATATATATATATATATATATATATTAAAGTTTTAAAAACTCTACCGATATATATATATATATATATATATATATATATATATATATATATATATATATATATATATATATATATATATCGCTAGAGTTTCTAAAACAAATATTTCTACCATTATATAAAATTCATTTCCTGTGTCTGCGTGTGTTTGTTACTGATATGTTTCGATACGACTGGGTAAAACTTTTGCAATATTCACACAAATTTTTGGATTTTTTGTTTGTGGGGGGGGGGTAATATTTTTCAAAATTTGTTGTGCCGAAGTCGGTGCATTGTAAAATACTCCTCTTTAAATTCTTTTTTTCTGTAAGAGATAAAAATCTATTTCAAAGATCGTCAAGCTTACATATCAGCTGATGTTATATTGGTAAGACAAACATACGAGATTTAATTAACGACATTTTCATTGTTATTTTTGTTTTTGTTCGAATAAGTCCGCCGAGCAAATTATTCTGCGTAATACACAATATTCAACACAGGAATGGTTTTACAATACGGAATCTGGATAAATTATCATGCTTAAGCATATTGTACGACTAGGCAATCCAGCTAGGACTTATTATTAAAATATTTTTTTGTGTGTGTCTTGCACAAATAAATTCTTATTTCCTTGTGCAAACATAAAATATTTTTTAATTTTTTTCTGAAACAATGAATAACACGCATTAAATATATGTTCATATGTGTGTTTGTGTGTGTGTATGTGTATATATGTACGTTTTATTAGTCAAATATGCTTTTTACCATTAGATAGCACTCTTTCTAAATAAAACATACATATCATTCAAACACGGTAGTGTTTTAATATATAGCAGTTTAACTATTTAGATCTGTTTTAAAGCTCCACGACTCACTCATTTGTCTACCAAATTTCAAACAATTATTACAGTTTACAGATAAAATTCTCAGGTATATTGTAATTTTTTTCAACTTTCGTTCAATAAGCAAAGGTTATGATGAATTTAGCGTTGTTCAAAATCGTAAAATAAGGTAAGGAGATGAGCGACGTTTTTATTACTGGCTTCCATAACAACCCCGTCGCTTTGTGAAAAGAGATGTAACAAGTGAAACAGAGAGAATGAATGAAAGGGAAATAATTGGGAGGATTTTGTTGAAAGCAGGTGAGTCCTGTACATTATTATTATTGCACATGCTTATGTTATGTTTTTGAGCGCACAAAATAAGACTGAACTGAAATAAAGAACAAGTGATATTTCTGGAAGCCTGGAAAAATCATTGGGTGCAATAGAAAAAAACAAGCATTGAAAGTAATATGGTTAAGCTTACACATCGACACCTGAAGGATTAGTTGTTAAAACTGAAAAAGAAAAGGACAAGATATTATAGTAAAAAATATAATAAATTATAACTTATAATATTGCAGCATTATGATTGTTAAAAACATCAATTAATAACATTATGCGATCAATTCTTAATGCTGCAGCATTTTAAGCAATACATTTGTTGTTTTTAATATAAAATCTTGTCCTTTTCTTTTCCAGTTTTAACAACTAGTCCTTTACCTTTCCATGTTGAAGCTTAACCATAGTACGTTTCATGCTCGCATTTTTCTATTGTAGTATATATATATATATATATATATATATATATGCACATATATATCATTATAATCTTTTTATTAATATTATTATATTTATTATTATTATTATTATTATTATTATTATTATTATTATTATTATTATTATTGATGGTGGTTTATATTATTTGAAAATATATAATAATTTTGTAATTTAAATAATGTATAAATTTTCATTTCAGTTTAATTCCTCAAAATGAAAACAGGTGAATTCGGATTTTAGAAGTAATATATATTTTCACAGATTTCGCATGTAATGGCTAAGATTCTACAATACTTATTTACATGTTATCACGTACATAATTGACACCATTGTATTTATTATTTTTGTATACTAAATAGTGTTTAATTGACACCATTTAAACATTTTGAATCCGAAATATAGTGCATTATACTGTATTTTTAAAACTACTGAATAAGCTAAATTATATGTGCTACATGCAGATTGATTTATTAACTTGTTCAAGATGTACCGTGTTGTAATTCTGTATATTACACTGTTTAATTATTTTGTTTTATTTAAATGACCCATATGAGTTGGATAGCTGTTGCTATGTATTAAAATAACCTATAGTTTTATAATTTGTGATTTACAATGACATGTGTATATACATATTTGTTGAGGTCTGATTTTTGTAAATATAAATTCGGTACAAGATAATCTCCGGTGACTGCTTTTATATTAGATTGGTGCAAAAAATAATATCGTTTTTTGACGTTCACCTTCATATAAAAAAGGCATTATTTTTGCACTAACGTAATATTTAAATATATATGCTGTTGTTTTATATATGTTAGGAATTTAGCAGTAAGATTGAATAAATGTAAGCGACCTCTCATGAACACTATTTAAGTCTGCTATTTCTAATACGGATAAAACTTTAATGGACTATATCTCCGTAAGAATTGCAACACACTTTCTACGCGGTATAAATATTGCATCGTTCTTCAATGAAATAAATTACAATAAATCAAGTATTCACGGTTTATCGGCAATATTGAATCAATGATTTAATTCGAATAGCTAATGCCTCCAAGTTGCCGCAATTCTTCTGTTATTTTATTTAAAACGAATCATTTACGGTCACTTAGGTTAAGATCTTCACTTAGTAAGCAAAGCCAGTGTCTTAATGAAAGGCTCAAATTAAGTCGGAATAATCAATGTCGTTGATCCAGTATTTTGCAAACTACTATTCACCTTCATTTGTTCGACGATGTAACCATTGATCATAAAGAGTGCTGGCCAGGATGAGCTCGAATGTTGATCCCAGATACATTATTCTGGGTCATTATTCGAACTGTAATGGAGAATTGCAAGTTAATGACAGTCAAAAATAGGCAGCTGAATTTTCATATCTCGAACACCTATTTTTCCGGTTGGTTAAAGAAATCTCGCTGAGAGACTTTGCTGAATGCAAACATTAAATGATGGCATCAGTGCAAATTATACTAATATTTTACTTGGGGGACTGAATCCATCAACAATTGTTTCGGGAGGTTTATTTTTACTTCAGGAGGATGACAGTTTCAAAGAGGTTAATGCAAATTAATACTGGATTGTGATCAAATGAGCCCTTCATAATAATTATTTGTCGTTTTAAAAATCGTCTCATATTGCCTTATACATTACGTGAATTTAAAACTTTACTAATAATTCCAAAGTAAAATTAATTCTCTCCATGACACAATTATATGAATGATTTAGATATTAAACTATATGCAGTATGGTACAGCATAATCACGTAGACACGCCGGTTCTCATCAAATCGGCGAAGTTTAAGCAACGTTGAGCCTGGCTAGTACCAGATGGGTTACCATTTAGGAATTTTAGGGGATGTAGGTGCTTTCCGCTAATCTCGGCATAGTTTTCAGTTGTCATGAACCTCAACTTGCCACTGATATCAAACCATGTCGACTCAGGAGATTGAAAAACTTTTGCCACAAAAATTCCACGCGCAGACACCCTTACCGTGGGTATCCATAGTCTGTGAAGACTGAAGGAAGACATTTCATTGCATATAGAGTATAACTCGGTTACAAGAGACGTATTTCCCGATTCATAATCTCTCTGATATAAGGGCTAAACTTATATCCGGGGTTCTCCGTGGACACACTGTGCATTATGACAGGCTCTAATTAAGGACCAGGGAAAATCACTCTTGTATAAGGGGTTGAAGCATATATATATATATATATATATATATATATATATATATATATATATATATACATATATGTATATATGTGTGTGTACATATATATATATATGTATATATGTGTGTGCATATGTGTATGTATATGGGTGTGTTCATATATATATATATATATATATATATATATATATATATATCGATTATGAAGGAAAAGAACACTATTAAAAGGTCACACTAAATACTCGCTGGAAATTTCGTGTTGATTGGATAATTACTTGATTTTTGGAAGATGTTTAAAGAAAGACTCCGTCCAAAAAATACTTACTCAATCCTTTCGTTTTAGCCGCGGGCATGTTTTAAACAAAAAGATGACCTTTGAAAATGACAGTAGGGCTTGATAATATAAAGAAAAATGAATTTTCCTACTGAACAAATTAGCAGAGACACGTTCCGAAGCGAACAAAATCAATAAATGTTTAATTAGATATTCTTTTAGTAATCAGTAAGATGATATAGACAACTCAGCGGTTTTACCGTTATATATTTTTGTCTGGGATGTTTATTTTCAGTCATTATGTTATCGAACAATAAGACCTTTTACTGGTGTTCTTCTTCTGATGAGAAAAATAGCACTTCAAAATTAACAGTAATTAGAGCAATTATCGTTGGGATAATAATTGCAGAATTAGGAGGTTGATCATATTTCGGAGAAAATATGAAAAACCAGCACCTTGATCATCGAGAAAAGAATTGTCAGCAAAATATAAGCAAAGTGATCAGCTTATATTTAGATGAAATGGCATAGATTTTATGAAAAGAGAGGGCCAATAAAATAGTTTGCATTATTAATAACACTATTGTAGATTCTCAAAAACTCACGAATCAATCTTTTGAGATGAAACAGAGTCACGAATCCTTTCAGATGAGCTAGACTTCGCCTCAGAAATTGCTTTTTTGCAAGCATTGCTAGTAATTCTGTAGGCTTGTATATACGCTTCCGCACCATTTCCCTGATTCTAGTTAGAATAATAATTAAGATGAGTAATGGCGGAAATACACACACATTAAAACTAAGAAGGTGAATGAGGTTTAGCTTCAAACAGAAGTTCATGAGAGAACGTGTAAAATTCATCATTTTATAATGATCTGATAAAAAAAATATATAGAAAAAATATAAAAAATATAGCGATTATAACATTGATGAGTTAAACTTGTTGTCATATATACTCCATATAATTTGACTGTTTCAGCTATCTAATTGATAATACAATTATAGTTAATATTTTCAGATGTAGTGGTGTTGCTAGCAATTAAAAGGATCTATTAAGAACACATGTTTCTGTCTTACATGATACAAAACCGACTTCATAATATAGCGATACCCTGTTATTCGCCATTCTGCCTTTTTTCTACAGTATAGATTGTGCGAGTATATCCTTGCTCTATCAGTACTTCCATCTTCTCGATTAAGCTTCATTATCTAAACATTTGCAACGAATAATGGTCTACAACTTGTGCCAACTTTTACTCTTAATCCATATCTGTGTCCCGAAGTAAAAGAAATATCCATTAGCAAAATTTCTATTATAGACGTACTTATTAGCAAAATGCAAGGCTGCTTTCAAGATGATTATAACTTAATCGTTTTAAAATCTAATGTAAATAATTTTCTGTGGCAATTATTTTAAACAATTCTGCACAATTTCAATCATCAGAAATAATTACACTGTTTTTTTTTACATAGACATCGTCCTTTATCAAGGCCCAGAGACCACTCGAAGATAACGATGAAGAGTGTGCAGTAGTAAATTGGACAATATAGTAATCGTCAGTGATAGAAAGTCTGTAAATTTGTAAACTTAAGTGAAACGGCTCATCAAGAAATTGTTTACGTTGGACTTGATGAAAATCAGATTGTAGTTAGCTGGAAAGCAGGCAAACGGAAGACAGTTCCATAGGCGTACAATTCTAAGAAATACGCTTTATTCATTGAATCAACGTTTAGGTTTAGGCAGAGATAAGGAGTTGGGGGGAATTATTGATAGTGGTTACAACTAGATGAGCGTTTCTTGTGAAAGTTTGGCGAGGGCGGAACCATAGATTAAAGCTCAGTCGATAACTTGCTCTGAAAAGAAAGATAAAGCAGAGACAAACTCGCAACATCTATTCTGTGAAATAGAGGTTGCAGGGTAAAGAAAAGGATATCTCTCACGAGGCTACGAAGTCTATTTTGAACTCTATCAATGTAGGATGAGTCCTTTCTAGCATCTCCAGCCCAGATGTAGGCACAGTACTTCATGCTTGGACGTACCTGGCTCTTATATAGATAGATAATTGCATCAGCAGTGAGATATCTACTGGTCCATAGAAGGATCCCACCATTATTCCAGCGGCTATGGCAACAGATTTGATGTACGTGTTCCATTTCACTGTTATCACATATGTCGCCTGATACATATGTATTCTTATTCTCGACTGCTTTTTTGTTGTTAATGTGAATTTTTAGTAGAAATAGTGATGTGTGCCTCTCTCGCAGCGAATATGAATTCTTCGTAACAAGGTGTAATCGTTAGCGTTAAGAAATCTTGGCCTTGTTAAAACTGTTGTTTTCTTTATTTGAAAGCTGTCACTGACCGTTGATTACCGATATCATTGATATTGAATGTGTTCGATCCAATTCTTACACATATCAGACCTACAGTTGCTTGCTTACCGTCTGAGTGCTACCCTGTTTATTCTTAGAAGATCCGTCTCCAAAAGCTTTGCATTCCATTTTCCATTAGTTTATCCCTAATAGCGTGGGGCGCTTGAGTCAGGAAATACAGACATGGAAGTGCAGCACTCTTCAATACGCGAGTGTCCTTACTCTAGTTCGTTGGCTTCTTAACAAAATTAACCTATTGTTTAACCTCGTGGCTACGAGATGAATAATAGGCTTTTTACGTTGAGATAAATACTTATCAAGGCCCGAAGTCCACTCGAGCACAAAGGTAAATGAATGTAACCTGGTAGTGTAATAATCGTAAATTGGGAAAATTGGGTAGTACTTTGTTATTTATGGTGATATTTCAACAAGGAACACACCAGCGGAACGGTTGTATAGGCGGGGAATTTTTGGAAAGAAGCTTTGTTCATGGAATCTGCGTATAGATTTAGGCAAGTGATAAGTGGACTAAATCGTGTATAGTGCTTGTAGATAGTCGTGTGTTTTTTGTGAAAAGGGGATCATAGATTGGAGTTGAGTCGAGTACTTGCCATGCTTTCTCATTAGCTTATCTATGAGTATAGACGATGGTAGTGACCAACGAAATGTTTTAAAATATTATGTTGATATGAAGTGTTTTTGATACGCTGATAATTACATTTGTAAGCATATATTGTTGAAATATATGAAAATGATCATATTGTAAAATATAGCATTGGAGTGTTAAATAATTGTTTATCCATAGGAAAATGCTATTCATATATGTTACTATTGCCATTTTCAGAGTACGAAAAGTAAATTATTATTGTGTCGAATTGATTTTTTTAACCTTACATACAAACATTTTGTTTAGCTTTTCACGTATACATTTTTGGAAAAGAAATATCATTTTTCATAAATACTCACAGAGACATGAAGCTGTGCAAACTGCTATTATGTTTTCACGATGATTGCGTTCGTATCTTAATTATCTAGCCATTAAGGTATTTATCTAAAACAAAATTATTTATTTCCAGATAATATCTAAGAAGATATATAAGTAAGAAATGTTTTGTAATTTAATTTAATGAATGGTTTACTATGTGATCGCATTATATATATATATATATATATATATATATATATATATATATATATATCGCATTATATATATATATATATATATCGCATTATATATATATATATATATATATATATATATATATATATATATATATATATTACATTTTTACCCCAAACAAGGAACATTGCCACTTTGATGTAGGGAGCTACTATCAGGGACCTAAGTTGCAGGGGTACTATGTAAGGACTTTAGCAGCAAGATATCTGTTTACATTACACTTGAACTTTTACATGTCAGTACAGTTGGAGAAGCAGGAAACCGGAAGAGAATTCCAAAGTCCAGCAGTTCTGGGGAAGAAGCTATTAAAGTAAAATGCTTTCTTACATCTAGGGATCCCGACAGTTTAGGGGTGGAACTTCGTTGCTTGTCGAAATTGTCGGGGGTATTTTCGTCAAGGGGGTACAAGGGCTTGTAATTTGTCAGAGTATCAAGCATTAAAATAACTGTAAAACAAGCTGAGGGATGAATCATTTCGTTGAAGGGACAGGGGCTGAAGCTTTAATGACGGTTCGGCACCTATTAGGTTGGCGACTCTATTTTGGGCCCCATCCAGGAGCGAGAGACTAGTAGCAGATGCGCCAGCCCAAATCTGACAGCAGTACTCCATACATGGGCGAATGTGGCATTGCTAGAGGTACAGGATACTTTCAGTCGTAAGTAAGGTTCTCGCAAGATAGCGAGAGCCCACCTTCTTTGCAGCAGCCTTGGCAATGATCTCGATGTATCTATTCCAACTCATGTTTCCTGTGAACGTTACGCCAAGGAGCTTTAACGATATGCTTCAGCTAAAGTATATCTAGCCATAGCTATTAGTGGTTGGTAAGATTTCATGTAATTATTAAAGGAAAAGAGCTTTGTCTTGGCAGCCTTGAACATTTTTTACCCCATCCCTCTACAGATCGACGGCCTGCCATTATCTTAGATATGTGTCCATTAGTTTTCCCCACTGCTATAGAGTGTAGTGGCGTCGGCAAATATACCCATCTCAGCGATAATTGTATCATGTAAGTCATTTATGAATATCAGAAATAATAAAAGTCCAAGGATCGATCCTTGAGGTACACCCGCATTTATATAAAATTTTTCGGCATCGAAGAAAACCTGGATTCTTCTCTCATTTAAGAAACGTGTAATTATGCTAAGCATTCGTCAAGTAATATCATAGGATTTTATTTTCATGAGAAGACCATCGTACCATACCCTGTCAAAAGCCTTAGATATATTTAGGGCTACTGCCCTCCCCTCCTCCGTCTTATTCAGTGCTTGCTATAAACGTTCAGATATTAAAGTCCGAATATCTGCAGTAGAACGGGCTTGTCTATATCCATATTTGTGGTCAAACAGAAGTGCAGCAGCTGTAAGCTGATGGACTATGTAGAGCTTTATTAATTAAAGACTCAAATCTGTTGGCGAAATGAAGGAGGAGGCAAATTGGGCGATAATCAATATCTATCCGAATGAAGATATAGGCACTAAAAATTATTAGAGTGTCAACTATCACCATAGATTTAAAGATACGAGAAATATGCCCAGATACCTAAATAATAATTATAGATTGTTTTAGTCAACTATAAATTACAGCTAATTAAAAAGAAGAAAATGTCTTCTTTTAAAACATTTTTTTTTTAAATTTAGATCAGCGCTATATTTTAGTATCAGTCGTAAGTCATTTATAGAAATAGAAGCCTGGGTGTTCGGCATTGCCCGGGTGTTTGGAGCGCATCTGTTGAGCAAAAAACAAAAGTCGTAGTAGGCTTGCAGTCTCGAACCCGTACCGTGAAGGAGAAAAAGAACGTAAAAAAAATGTGACGTCTTAGCCGTTGTGTCCATCCCCAAAACATAAGTGGCTAAGGTTTTAATTAAGGGTAGAGAATACAAAAATTGGGGATGGCTTTTGAAAAGATCGGCGAAAAAAAACGACTTCACTTTGTAGAAAAGTGCTCAGAGGATGAAGAAATACATTTTTTTAGCTAATGTGTCGATATTTGTCGTCAGAAGGGTCGAGCCTCAAAAATATATCGGTCTCCTGAAAATCCCACGCCTTTTTCTAAAGTTTTAGACATACATACATACATACATACATGCATACATACATACATATAAAAAGACAGCTGAGATTTATATTATAGAAGATTACAGAACAAAATTGATGTAATCAGCGTAAATATATAATAAGATTTAGTAATTTTGCACCTATAAATGTTTATTCAGGATTTAATTTAAATAAAATTTCAAAACGCGAAATATAAATCATTATTGTGCCAAATTGAGTTTTTTCATCTTACATTCAAATATTTCTTTAGCGTTTTACATGTGAATTTCTGAAAAAGAAAACTCATTTTCTGTGAATCCTCACATAGACACAACGATTCTAGGGTACCATACAATCTCCTTTTAATTATCTAAGGCAAAACATATACATAAATTGCTTAATGCCAACTCAATGACTATTATAAATTACAGATTATTCTGCGAACTAAATAAAAATTGCAAAACTAAACATAATAGAAGATATGAGGAATATTTTAATATAAATTATAAGTCAGAACATAAATAAAAATACTAAAGGAAAGAATTTGAAATCATAATGTTAGATATTTTACGCATAAAATATTATATTATTCTAATCCTTCTTAATTGTTGTTTCATACCGTTTCTGTCAACTATTCCTCCGTCCTTCTTCGCTGACGAACACCAGAGGAATATTTGGCCGTGAAACAATAACTAAGAAAGATATGAATAAATTCATAAATAAATAAATAATAATAAATAAATAAATTCATATATATCAATGATCAATTTCGATTAAATATTATAAAAAAATTATAGTTTTTCAGTTAATTTCAAAATTCTGAACGAGAAATCAACATTGCAATTGTGTCAAACTGAGTTTTATATCTTTTTAGCTTCAGGAAATCGTGCATTTTGTCATCCATTGATATCTCATCTTAATCAATATCAAGAAGATGAAGAAAGAGAAAGTCAGGATTTGACATGTAGGTCACGATTGATCCTGTCGTCCTTCCTATCCTCTCCTTCTCATTCTTATTCATCTGAATCTGCTTATAGATCTCCCAGATTTAAGAAACTGTCTCAAAATGAATGATGTGTCTAAATAAAGAGAGTAAAAGTGTTCGGACCGGGACCTTTTCGCAGTCAAGCTGTTGTGCCGGGCAATTCCGATGACCTTTATGATTTGCATAATCATTGAGGGATAATGAAGGATATTCTAGACGCGTCTTGGTCAAAAGGATGTCAAGAATGACAGTAAGAAAGAAAATCCTGTTTGTCTCTGAGCATGCTCGCCCAACGCCACTATCGCCACTGACATGAACTAAATATGGCGTTTTAAATATGAAATGGTTTAAGGAAGTGTCAGTAAAATTTGGAACCAGCGCCGTCGTTGTGCAAGGAAGGTGAAAACAAGGTGAAAGCGATTTTAATCATTATTCAGCCATTAATTATCTCGACACACAAGAGATGATCACCAGAAAAATCGCATGATAACAAAAATAAAGGAATCGAATATGTATGATATTTAAAAGAATATAATTACATGGTAAGTGTAAACAAAATAGAGTTTACAATAATAACGCGTTTAAGCAACCACTGTTAGTTTTCTGTAACTAAAATTATATATCGTTTTAGAGAAAGTAATAGAAAACATTTGGATATTTTAAGTAAATAGATATATAAATATACATGGTTCAAATATTTTAATTTTACTCCAAATCAATCAAATACCGTAAACGAACAAGAAGTCTTTGTTTCTCTCCTCTGATCTTGACCATGTGGTACAATGGGGAAAGAGGTGGCTGGTTATTTTTAATGCATCTAAAACAAAGTTTTTATCTCTACACCATCTACGCACTGATGCCAATCTGGCATCGGTTGAAATGAATGGCTCTCGTCTTGGCGAGGATTCATGATTTGACAAGCTTCATGGCTTAACCTTTACTCCTGACTTAAAATGGATAACGTATATCAAGCCCATTTTCAAGGTAGCTGTAAAAATGGTGGGATCCCTCTAACGGTCAAGTAGATATCTGACTCCAGATACAATTCTCTACCTATATAAAAACCAGGCACGGCCAATGATGGGGTACTGTTGCACATCTAAAGAGGAGCTGCAAGAAGCAGCTTATCCTGCCCTGTCAGAATTTTAAATAGAATTCGTAGCTTAGTAGGGGATGCCCTATTCTCTCCCCTGCAGCCTCTTTCCCACAGAAGAGATGTTGCGAGACTGCCTCTGCTTTATCGTTGTTTTCCTGGCAAGTGCTCAGTTGAGCTTCAATCTATGGCCCCCCCTCGCCAAACTTTCACGAAAAACACTCGTCCAACCAAAACCACTATTAACAATTTCCCACACTCTTTATCTGTACTCAGACCTAAATGTGGATTGCATGAACAAAGCTTCTTGCTTAGAACTGCACGCCCGTGGAACTCTCTTCCATTGCGTTCTTTCCAGCTCTCTACAATCTGATTGTCTTCAAGTCCAACGTCAATAAGTTTTTAATGAATGGTCCTTTTAAGTAATCCAATTCACAAAATCCCCACTTCTTTTGTTTAATACGCTATCATTACATTGATTAATGTATAACAATCAACTGTTATCCACGAGTGGTCTGCGGACCTTGATAAGTTGTGATTCCTTTGTAAAAAGAACAAAACGTACTTTTGTCATCTTATATTGAACATCAAATATCTGTTAAAGAAACATGATGGGAATCGTTTGTGTGTGGGAGTTCTTCACCTGTATCTGAACATTTTTTTCGATACTGGTAATGTTTGTGTGTGTATGCTAGTTTAAGAGCAAAGGTAGATAAAAATTGTATGAATAGTTACCTGCATGCTAGTATTCTATATAATTCCGTGCGTATTAAACAATTCTCAGTTATAATGAGATTAAAATCGAGGAATGAAAGTGAGCCAGATGGAGTATGGTGTTTTATAGTGAACTGTAGTTTTTTTTTTCTGTGTTAAAAGTATTAACTAAATTGTTTGCTTCATAACTCGGGGATTCGAGGATAAAATGCACAGTGTGAATAATTTTTTAGTTTTAGTTCATCCGTCTAGTAGAATATGGGGGGGTGCCTGTGTAGAAAGAGATGACGTTGAAATTAAAACTTATTTAATCGCACTTATTGCACTTGAATAAAATGTAATCAATTCATTACTTGACAAGTACAACTGACATGTGTATGGGGATAATTAGGGGGCTATGTATTAGTTATTGTAAGAATAGCTAGAGTATGCTATTTACAGTAGCTTGATACTGAATAATGTTAGTATAATCTATATGTGGTTGCTAGATATATGCATTTTGATTTGGTGATAAAATTTAAGGAGTGTTCAATTTTAGTGAAGTTAAGTTTGGATTGCTGCAGGAATTTCATTCTGACAAAAATTTAGAAAAAAATTTTATTGGGCTGAAATATACGCCAATGTTATTAAGATATTTATAGGGATGAGTGTTACGGTTTCTGGGAAGTAATACATTAGTGTTCCCGTTTATAAGAGGAGAAGTGCATTAGGTTTTGTTCGCTCATATTTATAGCGTAGAGATCTGGTCCTGGTAGAGATGCAGCGAGCTTCGGCGTGGAAGACTATTGCAATACCTTATGTATTAATGTGGAATAATTTTTATATTGAAAGATTTAGTCAAGTAGATTGTTATAAGGTTGGTGTAAAAATAATGTTGTTTTTTTACGTATATATATTTAATAAAAAAAACGACGGTATTTTTGCAGCAACCTAATAAAATGTCATTTGTTTTACTAGGTCGGCAAGTTAGTGGACGGTAAAGAATTTGTTGATAACACTGGTGAAATTGCGGTTGGCATGGGTAAGTTTATTTAAGGTTAAGAGTCATTTAAAGTGGTCGACTATAATATAGAAATATGTTCTAATATGTCTCGTCGTTTATTTATTGTATCTTTCTGTCACGCAGAAGATTGCAAAATATAATTGGCGTTGAATATAGATGATCAATCAATAATTTACATTTGGATACGGTGTGTTTTGATTTTACAAAAACGTGATGCGTTTATTACAACACGTTATACTAAATTTGACTAATACACACAGACACACCATCACACACAAACACACAGATATATATATATATATATATATATATATATATATATATATATATATATATATATATATATATATATATACGTATTTTGCTGTGTTTGCTATCCTTTTGTCTTTGAGTTTGCTAATGTAAGTTCTTATTAAAATATATCTTCTATTTCTTATGAGTTAATCCCCAACTACGGCGGATTCTGCAATGAGAGTTTTTTTTTATCCTAACCTTGCACAATTGCAGACTTGGTCTGAATAAAGGCCGGATTCACATTAATCTGTATGCAGAGCATGCCAATCTAATCATCGAAATTCGGTCGATTAGTGGTAACTTTTAATTCAAAGATAGGTTTCTCGACTGTGTCATTTAAGACACTCAGTGCATGTTTCAAACTGGATACACCATTCGTTAGTCTTGTCTTCAATCGGTGTAATACGGTAGACTTTAGGATATCGTCATTGCTGACGTAATAGAGCTACGCATTTCACAAATCTGGTAGACTTAAAAGTGTTGCAGATGTCAATCGGTGTGCGCCACTCGTATATCCGTATACATTTGCCGTTATTTGATATATATATATATATATATATATATATATATATATACATACATATACATACATATATATGTATGTATGTATATATATATATATATATATATATATATATATATAAGTATTTTCCCCTATTTGCAGTCAGCACTTGCACAATATTTGTTATTGCAATACAGTTGTATTTATTATTCTTAATTACGCGACAATGTTTATTATGAACGGATAACTTTTACTTTAGAATTTTTATATGTGTGTGCAAAAGTTCTTAAAAACAGCCGAGGTTAATGAATAATAAATTGTTACAGATAATATACAAAACAGGGAATTCAGGTATTGATGTGTAGTTTACTCTTACTTTTCTATCTCTAAATCCGCGAGCGTGTTTAATTTCTCATATTAATTCTAGTACACAGATCCATTTAATTTAATGTGTCACGTTATATTTACATTCGTAGCATTCAATCAGTTTGGAAACATAATAAATAACTAAATAGATTATTCTTTAAAGCCAATATCTGTAACGCATATCTGTTTTGAAAGAAATTACTAAATATTTATAGATAACGTTAGACATTTACTCATATTTCTCTTCATTTTGAACGGATAAAATAGACCGCAAATCTCTAGAAACCTTATTTGTTGTTTATTTTTTTATTGCTCAGTAGTAACACAATTTAACTTATAATTTTCTTGAAAGAAAACGTGTATTCTTTTAAAAGCTAAGGAATATATATTTACATATATTCATTTAGTTATCTATCAAACAGACGCACAGAAAACAGGTAAACCGTACCTCCTAATTTGAAAAACAAATCCATTGTTTTAATTAAGGCTGGTTCACAGCTTTTCCAGAAATAGTGATGATAACCTTGTCATACTTATATACTTACTTGCGAAAAGGAAAGTTTATTTATTAACTATTATTTGCTGTTATTTGATAAATAATGCAATTTATGAACATATGGCATATCTTCAAAATATTTTAACATAAATTAACAGATTCACTGCATCTAAAATTCAATTATTTATATTAAATATTTCAAAATAATATTTATATTGTCCTGGAATGAATATCTTTGTAAAAATATAAATGTGTGTTACTTTTTGTGAATACGAACATATATTTGAGCTTATTTTTATTAATTATAATGGGTATTAAAAGTAGTTTTATAATCTCTTCACATTTAAATTATTTTCATCACATTACAAATTCCCTCTTCTCTCCTTTGGCGCTACCAAATCAGCTTGTTATAGACCCAAAATGCACCACACACAAGTAGCATAGCATTTTCCTTTCACTATCAGAAACGCGATCAAATTCTGTAAATGTACAAAAAATGCTTTGCAAACCACCAAACCAAACCAAACAAGTAATAAATATATGAATAATAATGGCACTTATATAAAATATAACGACACTTATATATTAACATTTTTTTATCAAAATATGTGGATTAAGTAAACTAAAAATGGATAATATACCATAAAAAAACATGCAAGCTTCACATTCTGTCCGTGCCTCTTTAGAAATTTCGTTATCCCATTCGGAATCATCAGTATTATCATCATTCAACTCGATGTATTATCTTGATCGTCAGCAGCATTATCGTTCGCTTGAATGTCACCCGCTGACTTGACGGTGGGGGCGACGAGGAGGACGGCCGTCGTCCTTAGGTGATTAATGACCCAACAAAGCGAATAAGTTGCAACAGACGTCTTGTCTGTGGGTTCGAGATGGTGGTATCAGGTCGTGCTGGAGAGCTGTGCGCACGAGAGAATCGGTCGGTTAAAATCGCGTAAACGCACTGGAGTAAACACAGTAATCAAAGACAAAATACAAAAATAAAGATAGAAACAGGAATTAGAAAGTAGAAGAAAAAGAACCGCGAACTAGAGAGACAAGTTCAAAAATATTTGATAAAGAAACTCTTTTTGACTCTTCTCTAAAAAAAATTGCTCTTTCAGAATATATTTTTGTTTTTGTTTTTTTTAGAACTGTGTGTGAACAACAATAGTCATGTTAACATAGATTAGTACTTATCTTATACCTACCGTTATAAACGATTTTAATTGCTATAAAACGTCATATTAGAGATAAAGAAATATTTACGTAGGCGTTTACAAAGTAATTATTGGCGGGAATGTAAATTTATAAGTCAAATTCGATTATCATGTTTCATCTCTACACCAAAATCAATGAAATTGTACGAGCTTTTTTAGAAAATGAACGATGATAAATTATTATGTGGAAGATGAATACGCGTACCAGATGAAATGTTAAGTAGCTAACCAACTAATAAATATACGCCAAGGCAATGCTATGTTCACATATAGTTTTACATTTTCCGCCTCCCGATCAATATATAGAGACGTCAAATCACCCTTTTGTCGAACGTTAAACGCAACTTCAATAATTTCCTCACACTCCAACTATGATCAATGTGTAGTAATTTTCTCTACAAATATGGCAAACTAACACGATTATGTTTGATACATGCTGGGAGCCTAGATAACTAAAATATCTCACAAACATCAATAATGTCTTAGGGATTGGCCGTGATAATATTATATATTGTGAGACCTCATTATAAACGTAAATATCTTTACGCATAATTAATGGTGCTACAATAATATTGTAACATCGGGCTCCTGTAGAAGTAAAAGAATATATTCAGTGACTAAGTAAAACTGAAAGAAAATCACAACTGCAGATTTTCCACAGGCACCGCAACCTCCAGTAAGATTACTAAACTTTGATGATGGCTACACAAAAAATACAAGATATAAATAGAATATAAAAAGATAAATTAAATAACAGACAAAAGCAAACACAAATAGATATGGATAAAACAACCTAACGTAAAGCAGCAAATATATGTATTATAAAAAGGTATTTTTATTTAATTATTAGGATTATTATCCCCATTTTCTAGTTGTTGTTTTTAAGACGTTTCGGCTAAATATTCCACTGACCTTCATCAGGTTAACACCGACGGGATATGGATGTATAATCCTCTAATTACATTCACATCACTTGCTCATCTCACAAAGTTTATTCACCTAATCCTTTGAACGGCTTAAAGTGGGATCGAAACCGCTACGTCTATAAAATGTTCACCTGGAATCGTAGATATTTCGCATCTTTATCACCTGCACCTCGGGTGCTGAGGACTGAAATGTTGTGAAAACCACAACTAGAAGATGGGGATAATAGTCCAAATAATTAAATAAAAAATTATACTAATTACTCATCTCCAAAATAATTCCAAACTAATTCAATAATATAAAAAGGTAGTTCGTATGTGGGCATATGTGTGCATATCTAACAAATGGTCCCTTATGCACAACAAAAATAAATATAATGTTAATCGGTTTTCATTTAATGGTAAATTGTGTATACCAAACAGAAATATATGTTTGTAGAAAAATGACTTAACATTCTTTCATTTTGCATTGTTCGTAAATTCTTATCACACTAAACAATATTTTGTTGTTACCTTGTAATTATATTGTGTTTTAATTGATTTTTTTCTTCTTACTTATTTTGTAAATATGACTATAAATATATTTATTTAATACATAGTTATCTGCGATTATTTTATCAGTGTATTGTGTTTCTTGATATCGTCTCTGAAAATCAATAACGAATGAGATAGCAAATAATTAATGTTAAGCTTCCTTTTCTTTAATGGCCATTTCGTGGTGGCTGGTAATAAAAGGCTTTCAACGTCTTACAGACTATCTGTAACAATACACAAACACGCACACACACATATATATATACACATATATACGTACATGTATACGTATATATAAATTTAGATGTGTGCATATGTATATATATATATGCACATATGTGTGTATATATATACATGCATACATATATATATATGTTATATACACACACATATATATATATATATATATGGTGACTCACTCCCAATAAAAACGGGCCCCAAATCTAATTCGGCCTCGTTTCGTAGTGTTTGTCCGAATGAAATGAACCTTTCGTCATAACTAGTTTATTATATTCAAAACGTCACATCCAAACACAAGGGTATTTGGTCTTTTTTTCTGTGTTCTGCAGCATATGTTCTAGATGGTCTCCATTTAGCTTTTGTTTTTTGGGTCACCCTGTATATATATATATATATATATATATATATATATATATATATATATATATATATATATATATATATATATATATATATATATACGCCATTGCTAAGCACCACAACATTTATACTTTTAACCGTACAGTTTCATCTTTTCAAATTTGGAGATAATCTGTCTCCCTTGAAAAGTATATATTTTTAATAATAATTGTCCAGATTGTATTGCGGATACTTTTACTGTTTCTACGCATCAGCTTATAGTGATATAAAAATATTATAGAAAATCTGGAAACAAAAATCGAAGGACATGCGTATACAATATTTTGACTGCATATTTTGATTTATTTTTTCAGGCATTATACTAACATTTATATAAACCATGTTTGTGACACACATACATACACGGTTGTGACTGAAAACAGGGCATAATTTATAGCTCTGCATTGCTTGCACTTAAAAGATGAGATAACCTAATGTGAGAAAACATATACGTCAATTTACAGGGAGTGTTTATGCGCATGAGAAATAGATAGTGGGACGTAAAAAACAAAAGAGATGGAGCGAGTTTTATCTTGAGAGATTACCTAGTAATTTGAATTTACATAAATACCTGACCGCCTGTAATCGAAAAGTTCGATGATAGTGATTCAACTTTAGCATAAGCACACACATTAGGTGCAGATTTCATTTTTTTTCATAGAACAAACTGCAACAACCTGTAACGAAAAAGTGCTTTTAACATTTATCGTTATTTCTCTAGTGAAATATAGTAGAATATTACCGTAAATATATTTAAACAAATTCACTTGATGCTATATTCGAGGAGACTTTTTCCTATGGCACCTTTTGAAAGCACACACACAAGGATCTAGTCCGCTTCGAAGTAATCTCCCCCGGCTGCAATGCACTTATTGCACCATTCAAAGAACTTCTGGAAGGCACTATTGATGTCATTTTGTGTGAGCATTTCAACGACGCTCGTGACAGTCAAATAACGACAGCTTCAAATGTTTTCCTTGAACTTAGGGAAAACTAATAGTCACTGGCTTAGAGGTGTTTATCTCTCTTGATATCCATATTAGTCCGTCACAAGAATGAGGTTGTGGACTGGTGCCTTGTCCTGGTGGAATTTCAGCTGATGCGGTTTGAAGAATGCTAGCCTCTTCCAACGATATTTCTTTCCTGAATTGTCTAAAAATATCTAGTATTACCAGATAAGGAAATCTGAAGATATTGGCTTCCCGAGACGAAATGCACCTAACATTGATGTTTTTTGTTTTTCTATATATTTTTGCAAAACTTAATTATGTTCTGCAAACCCAAAAGCAAAAGCAAACAAACACCTTTTACCCCTTTTCCTTCTTCCCTTTCCAATTTCTTATTCTATCTCTCCCCCCCCCCATTTACTGACTGGTTTCCTAACTTACAATTACCAAACAGTAACACGGTAACACTTTTACTTCTCCCATTGCAAAACTTATTCATGTTCTGCAGGGCAGGGGACTAAAACGATAAAACCAACTTTAAACCAACCGAATCAAACACTACAAACTAGCGATTAAATATACAAAGAACTTTAAGAATAAAAACCTTCTATAAAATAACGGGATTCAACATGAATACTGTTTTTAAAATAACAGGATTCGGCATTAAATTACCCGTAAATGGTTGATATGCCGTAAAACAATACAAAACTAGAAACTTGTTAATTTATTGTCTCTATAGACACACGGCGATTCTTATCAATGAAAGTTTTTATTTGGCCAATCAATTCTAGTGTTCTTACCTTCTTACACCTTCTCATCAATCATATACTACTATTGCATACCGTTCTTCTATTCTGTCCTTTACGTCCAGATTGAAAGTTTTAAATTCAGCAGCTGTAAAAATCAGGGTTTTGTATGGTGTATTTCAAATCCTGCTGTAGCTTTTCCTTTGAACCTTAAATCATAAAACACAGTCTGTCATCTTATAAGATGTACAGCACTAATATACTGAATTTTCAAAAGGCAACCACTATTTTAATACCTGTATATAAAAAAAAACATCTAGAACCTTATTGAAGATATGTCGTACATAAAAAAGCACATGCCAATTTTGTGCAGAGAAACGTTTTTAAATATCTAAATTTTTATGTCTAATGTAATCGAATTATTTCCATGAGGTTTATAACCATTACATGTATACGGTTGAAGTAATAATAATTTTACATTTTTAACATTTTTCATTTTTTATAGCTTAATATATATTTTACGTTCATAGTGTATTTATTAAAATAAAATCATATTGTGATAAACAATAACTATTCATATAGAGAAATACAATAAACACTGCCAACATGTAAATTGGTTAGTATTGTCCGTATTATAAGGATACTAAAAAAAATTATTACCCATGATCATGTTAGCTTAAAAACGATATGATTTGCTTTATCTGTTGGGTTAAAGAATATAGCGTAAGTACAAATGGAAATGTGTCCAATCCATTTCTATAAGGCAAACAATGTGATCATCTGATAAGTACACGAATCGTGTAGTTTTTATTCAATTAATATCATTCCCTCATTGCGAGAGTTAAACGACGTGACAAGAAAACATATCAATATCAGATTTATAATCTCTGGCGCAGATAACATTTACGTTACAAAACAATATATGTATATAGTCGTACAACAAAATAAGCTTCAAGTTGGACTTTATTATATATATATATATATATATATATATATATATATATATATATATATATATATATATGCGGCAAACTAGGTTATTATGTAAATAGTTTCTTTAACTTTTTACGTACCAAAATGTTCCAATTTGGATTTATTTACATCCGAGTAATTTCTATTCAATATCGTATCATGAAAATTTCCCCGAAATGTCAGAAAATGCCATATTTTGAATAAAATAGACTTCACTGAAAATAGCATGAAAAAGTTATGAAACAATTTTACAAACTAAACAATTTTATACTTTTAAGACAAGTAATGAGTGAAAATAAGGATCTGAATAGCAATGAAAAGAAATGTGTCGTAATATTTCCGAATAAGGGACGTTTTACCCTGAAAGAGTATCTTGTTATAAGGGCATTACGAGAGAACATTAAGATTTTGCATCAAAGAAAGCAAAAAAAAACAAAAAAAAACAACAAAAATAACGTAATTAAACAGTAGAACAAAACTGTCGGATCGTGACATATCTGCTGTAAAAATAAAAATTGCAAAGCAACACTTTAGCATGAGTTCCAGCCTTTTCTGTAGTTGGACTTGGTCATACATCCTAGTATTTCGCGCAATCGTGTCTTGAAAACGTATTGAAAAGTTAAAAAAAAACACACACACACAAAAGACCACTAATGAAATACACAATGCTTGACGTCTTGCTTGGTTCAGAAAGTACATGAAATCGGATTTCAGTTCAATAATTTGAACGGATAAAATGAGAGCCTCCTCATGGTCCTTACTTTTGAGCAAGGGGTTGAGTTGCTTAAGGATTCGATATGATATTGCGCTTAAGATGGAATCAATGTGGAGATGGAGTCATGATTTAAGCAGGCATCAAGAGAAATGAGCTCAGAGAATCCATGAGAGTTGCCGTAGGAGAATATTAAACAGTTAACTATTGCAATTTTTTAGAAAAAAACCCTGTTCCTGACGAAAAAAAATAGTTTCTATGCATGGTAATACAAGTAGCCATGCATCTTCAACCACTTCTGAGTGCTTAGCATGGAAAAGATTGATAAAAAACATCAGGGATCTCATCAGAGACGCCCCGTGGTGAAATATATTTTCACTTTCTACTGAACATTGCGCAATAAGACTACTGAATGGTCCAAAACAGCAATTGAAGCACATATACTCACGCGGAAATTTCATAGCAAGTTGCAATCTCCCCAATTGTTTACTTCCACATGTGCAACTGCCATAGCGCAAAGGCAGCATGCCTACCGCAGATTTAACCGACATAAGTTTAGTTCAAACAGACAGAAGTATAGAGAAGCAAGAAGTATATGTAAGAAAGAAATAGCGACAGCTAAGAGAGAATTTTCTGAAACCACCACAAAAAGCATCAAAGCACGGAAATACGGAATCCGTGCATTGTTGAAAATCTACAACAGTGTAGTAAATAATGAGCAATCAACAATAACCTAACTAGCCAGCAATTATAAGGGTGTTTGCTCAGCAACCAAGAAGGCTAACATGCTTGCCAGTCGGTTTGCCACCAACTCAACACTAGACCCTGCTAACCACCCCTTCCGTGACTTTCCTTTGCGAACAAACGCCACACTAGACGATCTGAAAAGTATTCCGTCTCAGGTGCATGCTATCATAAAAAATCTTGACACTTCAAAAGCATGTGGACCTGATCTCATCCCAGCTGGGCTATTAAAAAGTTCTCCGCCGAATTAGCTCCAGTTCTCGCTAAACTTTACAACAAATGCCTTAATGAATCTTGCTTTGCTGTCTGCTGGAAAACTGCTTTTGTGATACCAGTTTTCAAGAATTCTATCGAAAGAACTGGCCCAGTGCATTACCGCCCCATTAGCCTCCTCTACTTTTCGCCACAATATTTGAGTCCACAATTAACCAAGCTCTAGTCAAACCCCTTACAGATGCTAAACTTCTGACTAACCAACAATATTGATTTAGACAAGCCCGTTCCACAGCAGACATCCTAACTGTAATCTCTGAGCGTATATACCATTCACTGAACAAGGCTGGGAAGGGTAGAGAGGTTGTTCTAGATATATCTAAGGCTTCTGACAGGGTATGGTATGAAGGTCTTCTACGGAACAGCAGAGCATACGGTATCACTGGAAGAATACGTAACATAATTAAATCCTTCTTAGATAAGAGAAAAAAATCCAGGTTGTCGTCGATGGTGGTACATCTACACAATATGATATAAATGCGGGAGTGCGTCAGGCGTTTACCTTGGACCTGTATTATTCCTAATATTCATTAATGACCTCACTGACAAAATTTTCTGTGAAATGGGTATATATGCTGATTACACCACGCTCTATAACCGACACGACAGGAAAACAAATGAACACATTTCTAAAGAAATGGCAGAAATACTAGAGGGTGACCTCCAATCTGTAGTGGAATGGGGGCAAAAAATGGATGGTCACAATCAATGATGCCAAGACTTAACTTTTTTTTCCTTCAATAACTGCAAGAATCATTCTCTAACACCAATAGCAATAGCCAAAGTCTCTTTATCTGGAACTATATATTTTAAACTCCTTGGCCTTTGACAAATTATATTGAGAGCATTGACAGGACCGCTGCAAAAACGGTGGGTTCTCTCTACCGTGCTAGAAAGCTACTAACGCCCGAAAGTATCCTGTACCTCTAGGAGGCCTCCAGTCGCCCATGTATGAAGTACTGTTGTCTTATTTGGGATGGTGCATCTGCTACTAGTCTCCCACTCTTAGACAAGGTTCAAAAGAGAGTCGCCCACCTGACAGGTCTTAAACTGTCATCCCAGCTTGAGCCTCTGCCCCATCGACGAAATGTAGCATTCTTCTGTCTGTTCTACAAGTACTTTAATGGTTAATGATCCGGCGAACTGCAACCACGTGTACCCTCTCTACGTAAATAACTCCGACAAACCCGACAAGCAGCAAAACCCCACCCCTTCACAGAAAACTCCCTAAATGTAAGCGATCCTTGTACTTCAGTAGTTTTCTTTCCTCAGAACCGCTAGACTTGGAATTCCGTTCCGGATTCCTGCTTCCCCAAATATACTCTCATGCAGAAGTTCAAGTACCCTACATAACGTATGCCCCAATAGTATCCCCATACATTAAAGTGGCAATGTGCCTTGTTTGACGTGAAAATGTAATTAAAATAAATTAAACAATATGGAGTGACTTTTTGCAAGCCAGTTCTAGTCTCACACAAAACACGCGTTCACATCTCAAGCCACTGTTCTTGTCATACACATACGCGAACACAAACATACGCGCACGTACATACACTTGCATATATTCACGTTTACGTACATACGTTCACTATCATGTGCATACACACACACGCTAACGTACACACATGCACGCACACATACGTTCAGACGTACACACACACTGACAACGCCACTTCCCTTTAAAGGAAATCCACGCATGCGTTAAGGACATCGGAAACAACTACAAATGTAAGAGACCTACGTACACCTTACACGCTTTCTCTCTCAATGGCCTGGATTGACTGTCTCACTCTCTTCCTCTACAACAATAGACTTTCCCTATCAACAGCTAACAGCGAGAGACGCACGCAAACTAAACACGTGCTGTACCACTTTTTATCCATTTGTTTATTCATGAAATAAATTCTAGTTCATTTATTTCAATTTAACGCGTTGTTCGCATCTTTTTCGATTCAATTTTACTATTTTGTACAACTGGGGATATATATAATATACAACCAGTCAACTACAAACTGGTGACACCCGAACGTGAGATGAACACGGATGTGTTTCTATGCCACAAGTCCCTCAACAAACCAGCGACCAACCGATATGAGATGAACACATATGGGGACACTATTCTTTTAAAATGAATTATTTGAGATAGACGCGCGTTTTATTTTATAAAAAAAACGAACATTTCAACAAAGAAGAACACCAAAATAACTACTACCGACAAGAATCTCAACAAGCAACAATGACATTGAACCCCCTTTTCCTCTTCGCGCTAACGGACCTCATTTTTCCAGAACTCTTTGCCACTTCAGACATCCGGCCCATCACCCCATTATTTGACTAAACACAAGCAATGTTGGGTATACAAACGACGAGAAAAAAGAGAATTTCTCCAGCAGCGGATGAACAAAATTGACTAAACCCCTTCTCAGATTCGACAAAGAAAAATAAACACGGAGCTGTAGAATTCATACCTAATTTTTAAAAAAAAATCGAGCTCGACAAACATTTTTCTCGGTTTCCTGACATTACCCTGCAACAAACGCGCGGAGCAAAATCACATGGGCCTATACACATTCTCTCCCACACAGCAGATGCAACAACAAAGTAACAATAACAGGACATCCCTATTTATATACAGAAAGAAGGTGAATCAACAAGACTAGTTGAAATGCACCACCCACAAAGATAAGCTCACAACTGGAAGATTCGTTGGCAGCCGGCAACTGCACACCCACCGTTCAACACGAACAAATGTGCAAAAAGCGTTCGTAACGGCAATGCACACCCACTACCGCAGACTGACTTGCAATGACACTGGCAACTGCACACCGCCGGTCAACACGAACGAATGTGCAACAAGCGTCAGTACAGACAAGGCACACACACTACGGCAGACTAACTTGCAAAGACACCGGCAACTGCATACACCACGTCAACAGGAACAATAATTTTGCTTCCAAACGAACAATTTATTTCATTGTCAAAGCAATTCGTTGCACATGTAAGCACAAACAAAAAAAAAGAAAAAAAACAAACAATGTCAGCTCAAACAAAAGAGTAAACGCCTTTTCCACCCGTACGTAAATACTTCTTTTTACGAACACACTCCCTTTTTGAAACAACTACACCAACACCAAAAAACAGGAGGAAAAGTCAATTGCCAAAAATATTACTTATTAAAAAATATACACTGCATATATTTTTTCCTGGGAAGGGTAGTATTGTGCAAGCCTGTTCTAGTCTCGCATAAAACACTTTACTTTACTTCTCAAGCCACTTTCTTGTCGTGCAGATACGCGCACAAAAGCATACGCGCGCACGTACACACACGTACATATATCCAAATTCACGTATATACATTCACATTCATGTGTATACACACACACACACGCTAACGTACACACATGCACGCACACACACATGGACAACGTTACTTCCCTTTAACTGAAATCCACACACATGAGGCAAGAGCCAACTGACAGTACGCACACCTTACACGCTTTCTCTCTCCATGGCCTCGATTGGCTTTCTCACTCTCTCTCTCCCTCTCTCTACAACAATAGACTTTCCCTCTCGCCAGCTAACAGCGAGAGATGCACGCCAAACTAAACACGTGCTTTACTCTTTTCTTCCATTTGTTTCTTCATGAAATGAATTCTAGTTCGTTTATTTCAATTTAACGCGTTGTTTGTTTCTTTCTCAATTCAATTCAATTTTGCTATTTTGTACGACTGGGCATATATATAATATACCAGCATTCCACTAAAACTTGCATTCTCTCCTGATTTAGGCTGTATAGAGAACCTGTGGGTTATCTTGAAAAGGGGGATTTATCAAAATGGTAAACAGTATACATCAAACGATATCATAGAGACAGCCAATCTATTCAATTCACTGAAATTTAAATTTAAACATTGATGGACGACAGAATTTTTTTAAATGAATGGTTGGAAAATACGACCATTATATATCATAATTATGATTTTTGATAATAATTCTACTGATTTCGACGCTTTATTGTCATGTTATACATAAATAGATGTTTCCAGAATAATTTGGTTAACTTGAACATCAATATTTTATATATTACTCCAGGTAATAATTTAGAATGTAAATTTCTTATGAAAATATGTGTATAACAAGTCCGGCTCGATACCATAGAAAACACAGAGATGTAACATGAATAGGTTATGAAAAAGTAATAAAAGCGACCTGATTACTTCATTTAATCACATAAATTAATATACGAAAATCTAATTTTATGCGTAAAATTATCAGTATTTACTTCAACAGTGCTCATTACAGCAAGGTAGTAAGTTATGAAAATAAATTTGGCAATTAAGCTACACGGAATATTCCTTGTAAGCCTGACGAATTATCACGTCATAAGCCTTTCGAATTCTCGAAAGAAACGCGGAATAATCTATGTAGCTTAATCGGCATGAGATATTTGCATATACATATATATATATATATATATATATATATATATATATATATATATTTATATATACACTTGTGCCCGATATTATTCATACCCCTCGGATCTTTGAGATTTCTATAAGAATATTGCTCAAACCAGAAGGTAGACAATATTAAAGGGATTTCAAACAATAAATCAAGCATAAGCATTTAATTTAAACTCAACAAATAAATAAATTATGCAAGTTTGAAACATTATACAAAGAAAAACAATAATGGCAATAGTTCAAAATTATTCATACCTCTCTTACTAATAGTCAATAGCATGCCCTTTATTCTTAATAACTGCCTATAACCGTTTTGGATATTTATCAACAAGGTTTTTACAAGTATCAACACTGATTTTTGACCATTCTTCAATACAGTAGTTCTCCAAATCCCTCAAATTTCTAGGTTTCCGCTTTTTAACCTCAGTTTTGAATATGTGCCAGAGGTTTTCGATAGGGTTCTGGTCGGGACTCTGCTAGGCCATTCCAAAACATTAATTTGATTATCCTCAAACCATTTCTTGACTATTTTGGCAGTATGTTATCGATCATTATCCTGTTGAAGGACCCAGTTTGGTCCTAAATGGAGCTTCTCCGCATCCTATCTAATGTTTTTCTGGAGTATCTCCGAATATTGCTCCTTCTTCATGGCTCCATCTATCTTGACTAAACTAACTGGATCACTAGCCGAAAAGGAGCCCCAAAACATTAGGCTACCACCACCATGTTTCAACGTGGGTATGGTTTTCTTTGGGTTGTAAGCTTCTCTTTTCTTTCTCCAAACGTAAGAAGCATCACAATGGCCAAACAATTCAATTTTTGTTTCGTCAGTCCACAAAATACTTGAGAAAACGGACTCTGGAGAATTCACATGAGTCCTAGTAAACTTTAGACGTGCTGCAAGGTGTTTTCCGGTGTGCAATGGAGTCCTTCTTGGTCTTCTTCCTTTCAGACCATTTTCATGCAGAGTCCTTTGCAATGTTTGCCTTGATATTTTTATGCCAGAAGACTCCAGATTTTCTAAAATGTCTTTAGTAGTGGTGGTTGGATTTGCATTAACACTTCTTACAATATTCCTGGTAGTTCTAGCAGACAGTTTCCTTTTCCTTCCTCTACCAATCAAGCTGTTTGTTGTGTGGTGGCTCTGGAATTTTTTGATGATGCTCTGTACAGTTGCTGTAGGGACCTCAAATTTCTTGGAAATTGACTTGTAATCTAAACCATCCTTATGTGAATTAACAATTTTAGCCCTAAGATCATTACTAAGCTCTTTTTTCTTCCCCATTCTAATAAGTTTTATTCTTTTATTGGTTTTCAGTTGATATCATTTTAATTTCTGAAAAAAAGCAAAAAACCAAATGAAATTAATCAAAGGTTGTATAAAAGCATTCAAAATAAGAATCAAACAGGAAACAAACAGTCAGAAACTCGATTAATACTGAAAAAATAAGGGGGTATGATTATTTTTGAACATTGCAGATTTTATAAATAGCTGTATATTTCTTTTATTACAAGTATCCCGAGATTTTAAAATGACAAAAATGATCAGAAGAGGTTTATTAAGAATATGTATCAATATGGACGTAAACAATAAATTCTTACAAAGTTACACCTAATAAACTCAATTTTCAAGGGAGGGGTATGAATAATATCGGGCACAAGTGTATATATATATATATATATATATATATATATATATATAATACGTTATGGAAATATGTATGGCAATAAAGCCACACATAATATTTCGCGTTCTATTTTTGTAAGAATTCGTCAGGCATCAGTTTAATTGCCATTTAGATTTCAATAACTTACTACATATATATATATATATATATATGTGTGTGTGTGTGTGTGTGTGTGTGTGAGTGTGTGTCTGTGTGTGTGCTTGTGTGTGTGTTTGTGTGTGTATGTATATATATATATATATATATATACATATATATTTATATATTGATATAATTACTACTAAATTCCTGATTCCGTACTTAATTCCTGATTCCGATACCGATTGTTTACAAATCTCTAAATATTGAACAGTAAAGGTGTTTTATTTTCAATATTACCGTAAAAAACGGTAAATATACATACACTTTCTAAAACATAAAATTAACTTGTGCGGATTATACTGGAATTATTGTTTACAATCAAGAAACATTTATTATTTAAATATAACTGGAGACAGTGGAAAGTTATGTTTTAAACAAAAATGTAACTAACTTAATTGAAGAATCAATTTTGGCACCGGCAAATATGCACATTATGAAGGTAGAGTAAAATTTTGTAAATAACTATTTACATTTTTCAAAATCAATGTTTCGAATCGTGAATATAAAATAGAGATTAACAAATTATTTACTCCGTGGATACCTACGTATATTTTTATATAAAATTTAACACACACGCATGCACACACACACACACACATGTATATATATATACATACATGTATATATATATACATGTATATATATATATACATGTATATATATATTCCAGTATATATATACATGTATATATATATATAGAGATAGATTATATATATAGATATATACATATAAAGATACATTTATATATATATATATATATATATACACTTGTGCCCGATATTATTCATACCCCCCTTGAAAATTGAGTTTATTAGGTGTAACTTTTGTAAGAATTTATTGTTTACGTCCATATTGATACATATTCTTAATAAACCTCTTCTGATCATTTTCGTCATTTTAAAATCTCGGGATACTTGTAGTAAAAGAAATATACAGCTATTTATAAAATCTGCAATGTTCAAAAATAATCATACCCCCTTATTTTTTCAGTATTAATCGAGTTTCTGACTGTTTGTTTTCTGTTTGATTCTTATTTTGAATGCTTTTATACAACCTTTGATTAATTTCATTTCGTTTTTTGCATTTTTCAGAAATTAAAATGATATCAACTGAAAACCAATAAAAGAATAAAAATTATTAGAATGGGGAAGAAAAAAGAGCTTAGTAATGATCTTAGGACTAAAATTGTGAATTCACATAAGGATGGTTTAGGTTACAAGTCAATTTCCAAGAAATTTGAGGTCCCTACAGCAACAGTACAGAGCATCATCAAAAAATTCCAGAGCCACCACACAACAAACAACTTGATTGGTAGAGGAAGGAAAAGGAAACTGTCTGCTAGAGCCACCAGGAATATTGTAAGAAGTGTTAATGCAAATCCAACCACCACTAATAAGGACATTTTAGAAAATCTGGAGTCTTCTGGCATAAAAATATCAAGGCAAACATTGCAAAGGACTCTGCATGAAAATGGTCTGAAAGGAAGAAGACCAAGAAGGACTCCATTGCACACCGGAAAACACCTTGCAGCACGTCTAAAGTTTGCTAGGACCCATGTGAATTCTCCAGAGTCCGTTTTCTCAAGTATTTTGTGGACTGACGAAACAAAAATTGAATTGTTTGGCCATATGGATGCTTCTTACGTTTGAAGGAAGAAAGGAGAAGCTTACAACCCAAAGAACACCATACCCACGGTGAAACATGGTGGTGGTAGCCTAATGTTTTGGGGCTCCTTTTCGGCTAGTGGTCCAGGTAGTTTGGTCAAGATAGATGGAACCATGAAGAAGGAGCAATATTTGGAGATACTCCAGAAAAACATTAGACAGGATGCGGAGAAGCTCCATTTAGGACCAAACTGGGTCCTTCAACAGGATAATGATCCAAAACATACTGCCAAAATAGTCAAGAAATGGTTTGAGGATAATCAAATTAATGTTTTGAAATGGCCTAGCCAGAGTCCCGACCTGAACCCTATCGAAAACCTCTGGCACATATTGAAAACTGAGGTTAAAAAGCAGAAACCTAGAAATTTGAGGGATTTGGAGAACTACTGCATTGAAGAATGGTCAAAAATCAGTGTTGATGCTTGTAAAAACCTTGTTGATAAATATCCCAAACGGTTACAGGCAGTTATTAAGAATAAAGGGCATGCTATTGACTATTAGTAAGAGAGGTATGAATAATTTTGAACTAGTGCCATTATTGTTTTTCTTCGTATAATGTTTCAAACTTGCATAATTTATTTATTTGTTGAGTTTAAATTAAATGCTTATGCTTGATTTATTGTTTGAAATCCCTTTAATATTGTCTACCTTCTGGTTTGAGCAATATTCTTATAGAAATCTCAAAGATCCGAGGGGTATGAATAATATCGGGCACAAGTGTATATATATATATATATATATATATATATATATATATATATATATATATATATATATAAGTAAAGATAAAGGATTTTAAAATTATGAAATAAATAATGTGTATAATTTTACACCCTTAAATTTTATATATAAATAACAGTACAAATATTTATGTGTTACACATAATACGTGATGCATTAATCTGAATATTCTGTTTTGATATTCATATATATTTATTTATTTTTTAAAATAATCCCTCTCTCAGACTTTCAATGTTTTAAACACTGTGCTTATCAGCAAAACTATGGCGAACCTATATAAATATAATTTTGCGAACATTTCCTCCGAATACGAGTTGTTTATTAGAACTCCATGGAATAAGGGAATTAATGTATTTTTTGAACGCCTATTCGAAAAAGCAATAATGTAAATTGAAAATTGACATTTAAAAAAATTTAACTTAGTCTCTCTCTCTCACACTTCCTCTGTCTCTCTGTCCATATATATATATATATATATATATATATATGTACATATATATATATATGTATATATATATATATATATATGTTGTAAAAAATCGAAATAGTATTCCGACAAAATAAAGAAATAACAAGGAACAAACCGTATTATGTGTTCATCAGCGTTTCGTCTTTATTTCATCCAGAGGAAGTCTCGAAATAAAGACGAAACGTTGATGAACACATAATACGATTTGTTCTTTTTTATCTCTCTCTCTCTCGCGCGCGCTCTCTCTTTATATATATATATATATATATATATATATATATATATATATATAGTTATCCACATGTGGTACTATTTCGCTGTTTCACAGCTCATCAGTGCGGCTAGACAGGCAACTGCCTCAAGCCAGGATCGAAACCCGACCGCCCCAATGACAGTCAAAGCTTCTCACCATTACGTTATAGGGTTGCTGCTATAATTTACTGGTAATAACCTAGTCTGAAATCTTTAAAGTCTGAGCGGTGTAATGTTCTACAGAAAAAAAATGCCTATGCATCGATCCATAAGTATATTCAGTTAAAGTACAAGGTAGAACGGTGTAATGAGCCTGTAGAACACATATGATAGTAATGATGTCATATGTAGTTCAGTTACTCACTTTGTTTATTTGTAATCAAAAGTAGGTACACCATATGGGGGAAAATTGAATGAAAGAATAGTGTAATAATATATATTTGCCACATTTATTTTTATATATGCATGTCATTCGGATATTTTTGTCTAAATTTGCATTTTGTATAATCGTGGCTCTTTCCGCCTTCTGAAGAAAAGCCTTTAGCTTAGAGATGACATGATCTAAAAAGTATTTCTTTTAACATATAAACATCAATAGTTTTTAATTGTTCTGCTAATATAATAAAGTTATCTAAAAGAATGGTATTCCTCATTTTACCTAGTACTGTATATATATATATATATATATATATATATATATATATATATATATATATATATATATATATATATATATATATATATATCAGTGGTTGGATGAATAATCGGAATAAGTATCGGGAATAGGAAAAAATCGACAAATTTTTGGATATCGTATTCGGAAGAATTGCTACCTCTTTTCCGATGCCAAAACGATTCTGTTAATTATCTTTTTTATTTGATTTGGTTTAAAGCAAAATCTTCCATTGCTGACAATAATAATAAATAAAACATATTTATTGATTTTATAATACAAGTCATCCTTAACAAGTATAATTCTTACGTTGCACAGAAATATCTGCATATTGATCATGTTTGTTTTTAGAGAAATCGAGGAAAATAACAGCACTATAGTAAAATATTTACAGATTTATAAAGATTCAGAATCAGTAATTGTGTCGGAATCGGGAACTTTGTATTGAATCAGTAATTGTATCGAAATCGCGAAAATATTAGAATCGCACTAATACATATATATGCGTATATATATGCATATATATGTATATATAGATATATGCGTATGTGTGTGTGTGTGTGTGTGTGTGTGTTAGAAACATTTAAGAAGAGAAGAAATACAGAGACAGAAGATGCTCCCAATATCTACAAAGGTACGGAATATGTTTGTCAGTTGTTCTCTATTTTATTCGTAATGCATTATCCAAAACCAACTTTTTGGAGAAATTCAGGCTAATTTAATAATCGATTCAGATGGTCGAAGTGGTTTTTATGTTGGATGGCAGATTTTATCGAAGAATAAAGAAATGGCAGACCTAGAAACATGAAAAAGGGCGGGGTGTGGCTGAGGGCAAGTAAGGCGATAGGTAAATTGGATGTTTCTGTTTCTGACGTTCATTAAGGGAGTTGCCAAATTCTGCAGGGAATTTAGGATAATAATGATTGATGAAGGGAGTCGAACGGGAAAGGCGAGGACGAATAGTTTCAAGGGAAAGATGGCATGATTAAGTAATAAAAATGGAAAGGATATAGAAAGGCAACGAGGACTGTGATAGAAAACTTGCATGTATATCCGAATGACAGAAAACTAGAGGTAGTATATATATTTTCTTATTCAACCTTATATAGATACATAGATAGAAACGTAAAGGGGGTTAGTGAAAGTATATCAGGAATATCAAAGGAGATAGAATGAGAATCTAATGAAGAACGTATCTCAATTCCATATAGGAAATAATACAAATGTTAGGCGAAATCTGTAGCATAATCTTTCCTTAGTATTCTTTTCTTTCTAGAAAATTTCTATACCCACGAATGGTTGCTGGCGCGAGAAATTTTTGTGGAAGGACGTGCGCAATCTTCAATCATACCTCTCCTGAGTCGACATTCTTAAATACCAGTGCAAGTTAAGTACAGGACGACCGGAAACAAATGCCGAGATAAGCGACAGCACCGATGGCGTCTTGAATACCCAAATGTGTACTCATCTGGTAATAACAATACTCACCGTTGCTTAACTTCGGTGATCTGACAATTAAATATATATATATATATATATATATATATATATATATATATATATATATAAACGAAATCTGTGGCGTAATTTCATATATATGTATATATATATATATATATATATATATATATATATATATATATATATATATATATATATAGTAAGTTACAAAAATATATATGGCAATTAACCTCGACAGAATATTCCGCGTCTCATCTACGCTAGCATTCCTCAGGCTTATGCGAAGTGTTGTGGTTGTCTCGGGTTTTTATAGACGCCTATTCTATTGAGTTTTAAGCCAAATAGATTACTAGTTTCCACCGCTTTATTTATATGTGTGTGTATGTTTAATTTGTTTTATTTATTTTCTTTTGTTATTGTAAAATTTAACATTATTGTGAATGGCTATCTTAGAGTAAAGTTTAACTTGTGTACACAGTTGTTCGCTATTTCTCTTCTACTGTTTTGGGCTTCTTTAAAATATATGGTACCAAATTGTTCATGAAGGCATGGTTTACATGGGGCGTTTAGTTATTTAAATCTGTTTGCTTGTCTTACTATTTTCCATTGGATTACGGCCGGACGTCCGCTTTCTATGAGTTCCGAATATTTGTTTGGTACTGTTGATCTCATACGCTTTTTAAAAATAGAATATATATATATATATATATATATATATATATATATATATATATATATATATATAAATAATGGATATTTTATAGAAAGAAGTGAATTCTAAGGCAAGATTACGCTACATATTTTGCCTATATATATGTATATATATATATATATATATATATATACATGCGTGTGTGTTTGTGTGTGTATATATGTAGGCTAAATCTGTAGTGTAAGCATGCTTTAGAATTCCTCCTATTCTATAAAATTTCCATTATATATATATATATGTGCGTGTGTGTGTGTGGGTGTGTGTGTATGTGTGTCTGTGTGGCTGTGTGTGTGTGATCGTGTGTGTACATTCCCTACGCAATAATTCTGTGAATTTAATATCTACAGGTTTTAAATTCGATATACAGTGTACTGAGATTTGGGAAAATATTTGTGATCCGTTTTCAGCTAGAAAAAATTGCTGTTAAGCGGTCAAAGTTCAACGATTTGACAATTGAGAACTCTACCAAACTCCTCCGACATATTTGGGTATAAACACTTGAAATTTAAGATATAGGTTCCTTGGATATGGACCCACCCTTATAACATGATTTGAGCCCAAAACAACAAAGGTAAAGGGTCATAATTACGGCCAAATTAAAAAAAAAATCGACCTCTTCGGTTTCTTCCAAATTACACAGACAATTTCTGGTCTAAATATTTGACATTTGACATAAAGGGTATTCAGGGATAGGTCAAGCTTTTTCATCGGTTTGAGTCGAAAATTTTTAGTTACCAATATATAAATGTGTGTGTATGTATGTTTTCATGTCTGCCTGGAACTTTCGACAGAGGTGACAGATTTTTCCAAGATCAGTATCGTTTTGAAGTTCGACCTTTCAGACGAGAAATAAAAAAATGGCTAAAATCATTAATATCTTCACCTTCAATTGGGTACTTTTCTACAGGGTGCGTCGCTTTTTTCGCCGATATTTTTGAAAGTCATCTTCTTTCGATTTTCTAGACTTAATTAAAATATAAGTCACTTTCGGTTTAGCGGAGGTAGTAACAGCAAAGACGCCAGGTTTTTCCTGTTCTATTCCTCCTTCACGGTACGGGTTCCAGCCTGCCTTACTACTTCCACTTTTTTTGCTGAACATACAACGGCGGGCTGAAATGCTAGTATATCTATTAAAGTGAGCGTGTCTCTGTGTCTGTCTGTCTGTGTTTCTGTGTACATTTTCCTATGCAATAACTCTGTAAATTTTAAGTCTACAGACTAAAAAATTGATATACACGGTACTAAGATTTGGGAAAATCTTTCTAATTCGTTTTCGGCCAGAGATTTTGCTGGTAAAGGGTCAACGTTCAACAATTTTACCTCTGTTAACTCTACCAAACTCCTCCAACCATTTTGGGTCTAAACACATAAAATTATAAATATAGGTTCCTTGATATGGATCTAACTTAATAACAAAATTTGACCCCAAAATAAATGCCGGGCTGAAATGCTACTATATATATAAAAGTAAAAGTGTATGTCTGTGTGTCTGTCTGGTACATTTCCCGACAGAATACCTCTATAATTTTCAGTCTACACACTCGAAGTTTGATATACCAGGTACTGAGATTTGAGATTTTTTTTTAATCCGTTTACGGCTAGAAATTTTGCTTTTAAGGAGTTTAAATTCAACGATCTGACATTTGAGACCTCTACCAAACTCCTCACCCAATTTTGGGAATAAACACTTGAAATTTCAGATATAGGTTCCTTGGACATGAATCTAACTTAATAATTAATTTACGCCAAAAAATATAAAGTTAAGGGCTCTAAATAGTAGTCAAAGTTTTAAAAAAATTACCTCTGCGGTCTCTACTAAATTACACAGACAATTTCTGGTCTAAACTGTTGAAATTTTACATAAAGTGTATTCAGAGATAGGGCAAGCTTTTTAATCGGTTTGGGTCGAAAACTTAAGCTACCGATATATAAATATATGTATGTATGTGTGTATGTCTGCCTAAAACTTTAGACAATGGCGAAGGATATTCGCAAGACTAGTTTCCGCTTGAAGCTCGATTCTTCAGACGACAGATACCGAAAAATTGGTTTGGCAGTGGTCGTAACAGCAAATGCGTCACTTTTTTCCCGTCCTTTTCCTTCTTCGCGGTACGGATTCGAGCCTGACTTCTTACTACCACTTTCTTTTTTTTTTGCTCAACACCCCCCCCAAACACCTTGGCAACGTCGGCCATCCATGCTTGGACACACACACACACACACACACACACACACACACACACACACACTTAAATATATATATATATCCATATATATACGTATATAAATATATATATATATATATATATATATATATATATATATATATATATATATATATATATATGATGTAAAGTACTTTAAAATTCTCATTGAGGAGATTATACTTTTATGAAAAGTTCTTTCAATTTATGCAAATATATCTACATATATTTGGATTAATCTGACTACTGATAAATTACCTGTTTTACACTGTGAAATGCAAGCACTTTGTTCCGCATTACAGTAAGCTACCACACCTGTACGGTTTTCCAAATATTCACAAGACCTGTACTCTATTTAAGCTCATTTTCAGCAGGGAGGTTAAGCCTTCCATCCAATGAGCCGATATTTCGTAGATATAATCACCTTAATCATAGGCAATACTACAATAATTATGTTCACTTTGTAGAAGCATATTAAAAACGCCCCCACTTTTTCAACAATATAAAGGTCAAGATATAGTGAGTAAATTCATGAAAGTGCCCAACTGGCGAACCACTTAGTGTGTTAGAGAATAAGTTGACTTTAAATACTTTATTGGATGAATGTTTTTGCGTGTCATTTAACGATATAATGGGCAATGTACATTCTGCGTATACACAATATATTGTTTAAATGGATCTGGTATATTTCGGCAGATATAAAGTATTTCTATTGAATTTCCATTATTATCAGTATGGGTGTATATATACTTGGAACACAATCGAGAAATTGCATTAGAATCAACACGTTCGCAACCAAAAACATATTGATTACACAGTTACTATTTGTCCTCATCAGGAAGTTGTTCCAATGTTACTAGCTAATTATCCATCTTAGATGTGTTGATGATTTGCTCTAATCAGAGTGACAGCAATGCACATCGATAGAATATACATTTTAAGATCAACCATTTACAGAAACAACTATCCAGAAAGCGTGAAGTCGGCTCCAGAAAATCTAGACCAAACACTAAAACATACCACCAGAAATCTTACGCCAGTTTATATATGATACATGAACAGAGTTAGAGGAAGTATCAAAGAATATATAATCCAGAAGAGATGAACACAATATTCAGGTTCTACCCAACTCTCCAAAAGACTCTTGTTTTAATGGGGCCATTTACACATATATCAATATTAATAATTATAAGTATGCGTTTCCATGTAAGGTTGCCCTCTCAAGCTAAGGTAAGAATGTAAACTTAAACGACATTACACACGCGATAACATGTAGGCAATTGGAACCGAACACGTTGTCCTATTGGTTGCAAAAGAAACCAAGACAAAGGAGAAGTAAACTCACCTTTTCCTCCGTTGAAACAAGATCTATTTCCGGGTTCTTTCCTGAATAAAACGTGATCCTCGGTTTGCAGACCCGTTCTTCTTTTTACATATTTTCTTTTCTTTCTCATATCGGCATTTACCTACAGTCGTCATATGCGAGCCCGCGCTAGGTTAAAAAAAAAAAACGAAAACAAACATAATTAGATCTATGACAACAACAGATTCTCTTCATTGTTATGACTCCCGAGTGTGTATCCATTGATATCTTATATGTTGTTATATAGAGTGTTGTGGTTCCCGGTTGATTAACTGTGCCTGTGTCAGATATATACTCGGGAGTCAAAACAAATATGCTGAAAAAGCAATATGCTGTTGTCATAGATGTAGTCATAATGTATAAATATATTTAAAAGTCATGCATAGCTGAGCCAATATTTAGGGAAAAAGCAAACCATCTACCTTTATAGGACAATGTAAAAATTATAGACGGGAAAAAACAGTAGAGAGTACGACGACTCAAAAGATATTCTAATTGTATCTTCTTCATACATAAGAAGAAGAGTCCTTCCATGAAGAATGAGTGACACCCATTTTTCGAAAGAACTATTCTTTCTCTGTACGAAGGGGATTCAAAATAATTATCAAAGTCAGCATTACTTCTAAATCCAGTAATGTTTACATTATTTTTTTTAACACTACCCGAACATGTACTTAATAAGAGAATTGTAATTATTACATACTTTGCATTTTTTTGTGGTTTTCTTCTCCCCGTTTTTATTCATTCAATACGCTTTTATCATTAAGTCAAATTTCAAACAGTCCATTTACAAGGCCACCGTCTTATGCCGGTATATATTTTATCGCGTAACCGGAACATTAATTTAAACATAAACCCTTCATTTGAAACGACGAAATATGTTGGTTGTATCACTCTCCAAACAACCCACATTTAATTTGAATGACAGGACGTGTATTGCACCGATGTTTTAAGTAATTAGCACAAGCAATAACATTTAAATGCCAAAATATAATGATAATTTATAAGCAGCAACATAAGAAAGTAGACACCATAAGTGAAACATAATATTGTATTATATAGGAAAATGATTTCTATTAACAGTAAAATATGTAAAACGTTTTAAAATGTTTCCACTCACTCTTTTCTGTATATCTGTGTGCATATATATATATATATATATATATATATATATATATACATATATATATATATATATATATATATATATATATATATGCGTGTGTGTGTGTGCGTGCGTGTGTGTGCATGTGGGGGTGCCTGTGTCTATTTTTTTTTGTAATAGTGAAATACATGTTCGCGGTTAATAATTTTGTATAAATAATATATATATATATATATATATATATATATGAATATATATATATATATATATATATATATATATATATTTATCCACATACAGTACTGTTTCGCTGTTGTGCAGGTCATCAGGGCGGCAAAATATATATATATATATATATATATATATATATATATATATATATATATATATATTATTTATATAAAATTATTAACCACGAACATATATTTCACTATTATTACGAATCATCAATATAACTTATACATACACATAAACACACATACACAGGCACACGCACACACACGCACACACACGCACACACGCACACACATACACACCCACATCCACACACACACACACACACATATATATATATATATATATATATATATGCGTGTGTGTGAGTGTGAGTGTGAGTGTGCGGAGGTGTGCGTGGTGTGTGTGTGTATAGATATGTATCGATATATACCTTTCTTTCAATTGGTCGTTATTACGCATGTAAAGGAGAACATTTCTCAAAATTCCTAGGTAGCAATATACCAGAATCGGTAGCCCATCATTTTATCCCACACAAAACAACAATGATAACATACACATGCATACACACATATACGCATACATATGGCCTAGCCTGTAGAGAATGTACGGCTTTTCAAATTATAACAAAGTAATTTATTTATATTATTCATATTAAAAAGATTGTCATTTAATTTTAAAACAGTTTTATTTACTACTATATTGTAAGACATTTTCCGTTAAAACATTACGTTTTTATTACGTTTACGATCAAATATTTTTAAATGGAAAAACATTGATACGATTTTTAGAAAAATATATGTTGAGTTTGAGAGCGACTTGCCTCATCGTGCATTCCTTGCCCCCAGCAAAACACTCACGTCAAGAAACTTAACATAATGTGTCCAAATATCTAGGAAATTAGCCGTAGGCATGAACTAACCTGAAATGAACGTACGGTTTGCCAAGTTATACCAATTTGCGTTTTCATATTCATTGATATTAAGCCATACATCACGTCTTTTAAAAATCAGCTTTATTTTTATATACGTAGGCGAAGTTCCTGGCATTGCGCCCATGAACTACGAAAGTTTAGCTCCATCCACAAGTTATTTTTCTTTCAGGCCACATGAAACTATCTTCATACTACCCTTTCAGAATAATGGTTATGAAAATACCCTTAGTATAATACTTAGTCTTGTCTTTCTAAAGTAGAGTCGCAAACTCCTAGTAGATGTGTTTTCCAGCAACTCAGAAATTCTAGCTTTCCCTGTTGTGTGTCTCAGTCCTAATCTTCCAGAAATGACCGATGTTTCTCAAAAAAATATGTGGATGAAGATACTATATATCTGGTCGGCACTTTTGTGTCAGTAATAGTTAGAAATGACTAAATTATCTTTCCAATCGAATCCTCTTGCCATATCACTTAGTTTTCCTTTGCTGGCGTTATCTACCTTATAGTCATGGGCGCGAACTTTAGGATAACTCCTAACGAGGGTGTCTTACTATCATGTACAAATACCAAGTATTCATATTACCATTTTACAAATGGAGTGTGGATCATGCAATAGCTACAGGTAGTGGTTCTTGATGTAATAATAATGGGAACCGATACAGTTATTGTTTTTAGTCTATGGAATATACCTTCCTTATTTTCTTTTTTTTCCTAATTCTCTATCACTCTTTATTGCTTCCTTTGTTGCTCTAAATAACTGTGCTAACCTCTTCCCCAACACTCCATCGTAACAATGAAATAACCCATAAACACATCAAAAGAAAACACAAAAACACAACTTCCAACATAGACCTTCTATTACAAGCCCTCGTTGTCGGTGGTAATCGGTTTACGCTCAAGACTGCAACAGGTGTAAATCGAATTACCTGAGATCAAGCCTGACATACTGTTCTTGTGCGAAACTAGCATTAATCCAAATGCTTCTGTTGTCGATTTCTCTAATAACGGCTTTTTACATTTAATTTTTACTTCACACCCAAACCCAATATTGTAGCTCGTGTTGAACAAGAAATATATGTTTATATTAACGATACTTTCGCTTATGGTAAGACATATTTATACAAGATCGCAAATATCACAACTTATGCTTTAGAGTAGTCTTTTTACAAAGGAAATCATTTATATTTTCCTACTACCGTCCCCACACTAATAGTTTAGATATATTTGAGAATATCGCTAAGAAAATTGATCATATAATATCTGCGTATTCGTTGGTCAACATTTACGCCTCTAAGGATGTCCATGTCTATAGTGTAGAATTGATACACTCTTAAACTAAACAAATTACGAAGAAAGGTTTTTAATGCTGTCTCCATTGCTTATGACGTAACGCATATTGTTTACGAACCTACTTTTGTACTCGATGCTGACGGACAATTTGCAAGACTTCTGGATATTCTTATCCAAATACATTACCATGATTGTGCTTATCATCAGTGCTATCTCCACTCGGGCTTGATTACTCGTTAGTCTAAATAAAGATAAAAACAAAGGAAAACCAGCCCCAAACCACTTTTATATCGACCAATTTATCAATATTTTTAAAACCATATGTTCTATATTTAAAAAAGCATGCACCCGTAATAGTATCTGGCATACTTGATTTGTTTACCACCGGTATAGACAGCATCATTCTCTCTAAGAAATGTTAATCAGAAAGCAAACAACCAAACAGAGAGCATCACTGAATGTACTGCAGCAATTGCAAATATAAAGCACTACTTTAATTGCTGTAAATGTAATATATAATTTTAAACAAAGTTGTCTTAAGAACTGCCAGCAATCACTGCAAAAGGATTATAGAAAAAGCGAACAGCTCATAATGCTTAAATCATCATATCCAAAGAATAAGGATAGAGTCTTGATTCCCAAGGATTTCTGCAAATAAGGAAAAAGGACGCGAATTCGAGCTGATTTCGTTAGAATTTGGTAAAGATAAATCGTTTGCTAAAGAACTTTGTAACAAAATTATTCATATATCTTCAGGCTAACCTACCTCCCGAATTTCCTTCGAAGACTGAAACTAGTCCGAGCGACATCCACATGTCTGTCTGTGATGTTGCCGCTAAGAAAATTATCAAAACAATGTTCCAGTCCTAATAGTCAGACAGGAGCAACTTTAACTGCCACTCATGCTTGTAAAAATGTTAAATAGATTCCTAATTGGGAAATGCGTCCTGACACATCGGAAAAAGTAACTAGAGGATTGAACGCTAAAATTGCCCCTCTAGAATAACCATGTCTCCATGTTCGTTAGCTGGAAAACCTGCCTTCTTTTTGTTTGTGTGCAAACCACATACTAATTTTGTGTACAAATCTCAAGAGCGATAGGAGTCTTTTATCATGTCTGAAAGTTGTACAATGTTCACCGAGGGAGATCGGATATGCTCTCTACAAATCCAAGTTATGTCAACATGAACATTACAAGCATCCTCAAAATGCATCATTAAATTGCCACGAAAAAGTAGAATTTGCAAGAGGCCAAGAATACAAAGCTTCTCGTCACAATTATGAATTTTTCTGTAGTTTCATGTAAGGGTCACACTATTCCACCTCACATCTTTGAAGTTGGCTTGAAATTCATCAAAATGAACCTGAATGTGTTGAAATGTGTGGTGATCACTTATTGCAATCAAGTTGTCTTTACCAGACCCTGGTTGTGTCAGAAATATTCGGCGTTGGCCCACAATTTCAAAGATACCTTGACTTGACTTTAGATGGAGAGCTACAGCTTGGCACCTTTCTTTTACTCACCTCCTCCTCCCTCGATCTGGACTCGCTGAACTAGATTGTTTGATACGTCGGGAAGACGGCAACATCGGCAACATGATTTCCCACAGCAACTAAGCCAGCCTGATCTCTTAGTTACCGACGGTGCTCATAGAACACGCTTACTCCAAGTTACAGACCGATATCGAGGAAGTGATTGTAGCTGAAGGCGTTTCCATTGACTAGATATCAGCCCTATTACATAATCAATTTCTTTAATTGATTTTCCCAAATAAGGATTTCAAATAAATCTGTAGTAGGTTTCTTTAGGGCGTATAACTTTGTCATTTAACCCTGCAGTTTGCCCGGTACTGAATAAAAACAATGTGGGTTGGTCATCTTCATTTCCGGACAGAACAATTACTTTGGGTGATATGTTCAAATTGCTTGAATCCGTGATAAACAAAAAAATTATAAAACATTTCAGCAAAAACCACATACACAGTGGAAAAATATGTTTTACTTCCTACGAGATTGTTCTGCAACGTCGCGATCTCTTGAAGTTTTCCACCCACGCAAGACAAAAAACAACTCATTTCCTCTCCAAACCAGGTTCATTTATCCGCCTGAAATCTTGCACAACTAGGCGGGTTAATCATATTTCTCACGTCCAAGTAATCCAGGTAAACTTCTTGCGTATTCCTTTTTTTCTATCAATACATGAATGCCAATTAAAAAAAAACTCTGTGTCTCTTTCTAATCAGCCTATTTGTGATATTACTACTAAAATAATCTACATGATGTACTATTAATATTCTAGATTATGTGAATCTATAAACGTATTTTCTCCTAAAACAGACACCACGCTATGCAACATACAAATATCTGAGCCTGAGTGTGACAAGCTAATCAAGAACCTTGATTTCAGTAAAGCAACATGCCCTGGCGGCATTCCAGTTACAGTGCTGAAAAAGCTCCAACCAGAACTTACAAAACTGTTTAAACGTTGCCTTAAGGAGAAGTGCTTCCCAACCACCTGGAAAACCTCGTCAGTATGCTCTGTGTTTAAGGATTCAGGTGAAAAGCCATCTCCCTCTCAGTACAGACCAACAACTCTCCTGTGTGTCATAAGTACGTTGTTTGACTCCATATTAAATAAAGAAGTAGTCAACCACCTCAGCAGAAACAACCTTCTTAGTGGCATGCAATTTAGTCTCCGCTCCGTAAGATGTACAACATATGTGCTAACGGTTATATCTCGTAGGATTAGTGAATCTCTTGACAAAGGCTTCCTTTCCAGAGCGATTGCTCTAGATATATCGAAGGCCTTCGATAAGGTATGGCATAAGGGCCTACTTCACAAGATTTCCAACTACGGTATCATTGGTAATGTTTTCTCAATCATTAAATCATTTCTCTCTGATAGGTTCATAAGAGTAGTGTCTGATGGGCAGAAATCAGAGGCCCACAGTATTAATGCTGGAGTCCCTCAGGGGTCCATCCTGAGGCCAACACTATTTCTGATCTACATCAATGATCTCCCAAAACACATACTTAAATAATTCGTTGACATCTATGCTGATTACAGGACCATCTATGCTAACACATTAAAGGCCATAAATGACAAGGTTCTCTCTAATTCTCTCTCTTCTGATCTGGAGCGCGTGTTACAGTGGGTGACCTGGTGGCTGGTTACTTTTAATTCATCCAAAACTAAGCTTCTATCTTTACATCATCAACGCTCTGATCCCCATCTGGCATCAATTGAAATGGATGGCTCTCGTCTTGGGAAGGCTCCATGTTTTGACAAGCTTTTGGGTTTTGCCTTTACTCCTGATCTGAAATGAAACACGTAGATCAGTTCTGTTGCCAAGGACACTGGAAAGATGGTGGGATCCCTCTACCGCTCCAGAAGATATCTCACTACTGATGCAATTCTATATCTATATAAAAGCCAAGTACGTCCAAGTATGGAATACTACTGCAACATCTTCGTAGCTTATTAGGGGATGCTCTTTTCTCTTCCGTGCAGCCTCTCTCCCACAGAAGAGACGTTGCGAGCCTGTCTTTATTTTATCGGTATTTGCATGGCACGTGCTCGACTGAGCTCCAATCTCTCGTCCCCCCTCGGCAATATTTCACGAGAAACACCCGTCTGGCTAAAACTACTGCCAATAATTATCCCCACTCTTTATCGGTGCCTAAATCCAAAAGAAGATTCCATGAGCAGAGCTTCTTTCTCAGAAGTGCTCGACTGTGCAACTCTCTTCCGTTTGCCTGTTTCCCACCTGATCACAACTTGGATGTCTTCAAGTCCAACATAAACAAATTCCTGACAAAGCGCCCTCTTAAGTAAGACACTCTATCAAATCTCCAATACTAATGATTACTTCAATATTATCTCATTGATTACTTTACACGCAATGACACTTATCCCTGAGTGGCCTCCGGGCCTTGATAAGTGGTGGCGTCCATATAAAAAAAAAAAAAAGAAACGGTGTAACCATTCTAGAACGGTAAATTTTGATATGTGAAAGTCGTTTGTTAGAGTTGTTCATGAGGTTTACAATACAAGGTTTGAAGTATTGGAATATCTGAAAATGCATTCGCAACCGTTGAATATTTTATCCGATAAGTTTCAATGAGTATTCGTCGATTGACATCAGTACAAAATTCAAAGTCTCAACGTAGATTTGGGAAATAGCTTAATGAACATTAAACAAATATCAAAAAGGCAATTAACTGAATGCATTATTTTCTCAATCATTAAAACAGTGTTATTTTATATGTTGTAAAAAGCAAAAGTCGTTAATTTTTCAAATAAATCACGGCGAAAGTTTCTGAAATCAACGCCTTAGGCAAACTCAAACACTATTAAACAGCGTTCATGGTTGCTACAACTTTAACAAAATTTAAACTTAGAGACACCATAAACATGATAAAAAAAAATTAATACATGTATAATTATTTCCACAGCAATACTCAGACACACAGGCACGCACACACACACACACACACACACACATATATATATATTATATATATATATATAACAACTCAATAAATAACAAAACACCGATACATTAATTTATTTTCAATTACATAAGTTTATGAAGATATAGTTTTGTTTATCCACACACACACACACACACACACACACATATATATATATATATATATATATATATATATATATATATACATATGTTTTTGTGTAAGCCCCTTTACGAACTCGTTTCTTTTCGTTGAGAACTTGCAGTTAAAAGAAAGTCGGTTGATTTAGCTTATATGTAAAGATCATCACATAATGAATATATCTATCTGACGTAGTTAATCGTGACACTAATGATTCCCGAAATGATGAAACACTAGTGTCTGTAGGTATTTAATAATTATTATCGTAAATAATTATCTCTCTCTCTCTCTCTCTCTCTCTCTCTATATATATATATATATATATAATTTTTTTTAACTATAAAAATTATTAAATACCTACAAGCACTAGTGTTTCATCCTTTCGGGATTCTTCAGTGCAGGGTGTCACGATTAATACCAGTCGCACGATTCGAACCCCGCATCACGAGACATCTCTAGCTCGGTTTAGCGGAGACCTAATCCATTCGGCTACCATTAACCGCGAGAAATAACGTCGAATTTAAACATTTTAATTTTAAATGTACATTTACGTCAGTCAGATAGTGATCTAATCGTTATACGATGATCTATGCATAAGAGCTAAGTTGACAGACTTTTAATTCAACTGAAAGTGCTCAACGATAAGAAACAAATTTCTTAAAGGGGATGTCATAATTATATTTTTACTATAATAATTATTAAATATATATATATATGCATATATATATAT
>NW_027633568.1:22500-37689 GCF_053919585.1 Euprymna scolopes | reverse complement strand
TATGAAAGTGACTATGGTTTTAATCCTAACTTTGGATATCTCCTACCGATAAGCGATAAGGAGGGCGAGGCGTACGTTTAGGAATTCTGGTTTGTGGCCTTCGTGGGTTGTTTTGGTGGAAGCATTATCTGATTGTGGAAATAAGAGCTACTGACTGTCGATTCGGCGCTTATTGGGTCGATCCTACGCTAAGGAGTAGTGCTGGCCTAGCCATATTGAAGAGGTGTGATACGGCGATACAGTCTGTGTGTAGATAGAGAGAGAAAGAACAAGGGAACAAAAGGGGAACAATGAGAAGAGAAAACGAGAGAACTGAAAAGACAAAGCAATAAGAACAGAGATGGAGAAAGACGGGGAGAATAAATGAAAGAGAAAAATACAGTGAAACAGACAAAGGAAGAAACAGAGAGAGAGAGTGAGAGAGAGAGAGAGAGAGAGAGAGAGAGAGAGAGAGAGAGAGAGAGAGAGAGAAAGGGAGGAAAATCGAAACAAAGAAAAACTGAGAAACATTGATAGATATAAGAAAGAGAAAAAGAGAGAGAGAAAGAGAGAGATAGAGAAAGTTACGCATTAATTCTCTAACTTGAAAAAAATCGCGTAAAATCAGAGATTAGCGCCAACCAAAAAAAAAAAAAATACTATTGTCCTCAAGAATTGATCTCCTCTCAAAATGGCGACGTTTGGCGGAAAAAATAATTCAATAGGGTAAACAAACATTGGTTTGAGATGCGTCTATGTAATTTATATGAGAGGCTCTGTCCGTTCGACTGTCACGCTTTTGTTTGAAATTCCATTCTTCTACATAAACGTGTAAATAGAATATATTGACGCTTCTTTTTTTTTACATACGTCCAAGCACCTAAAATAAAAGAGTTTGTCTGTCCCACTTTAATTTGAAATTAAATTTGTTGTAAATCCGTCACGCATGTCTTTTAACTAACAATCTTTTTAAACGATAAAACTTTTCCGCCACTCACATCACGTTTAATCCAACATATATATATATATATATATATATATATATATATATATATATATATATATATATATATATATATATAGGGTTGTTGATTTTTTAAAGGTTAACGTCTCCGCCTCGGAGATTCGGTGTTTTTCTTAAAAAGTCTCCCATTTTTTATTTGGACGTATTGTTTATTTATTTATTCATTATTTTTAAAAAGATTAATCTATGGACACGAGTGTTTCGGAGCCCTACTCCTCTCCAGCGAAGCTTGACTGTTGTTAGGATTCGAACCCCGGCCCTATATATATATATATACACACACACACATATATATATATATATTTTTTGTTGTTGATTTTTTCAAGCGATACATATATATATATATATATATATATATATACATATATATACACACACACACACACACACATATATATATATATATATATATATATATATATATATATATATATATATATATATAGTTTCCCAATAAAATGTATACACTCTTTAAAGTATCTCGACCTGCTACCTGAATACGCTATGTCACTTTCACGAGAGATATTTAGGAATACAGAATGGCACTTCCACCAGGATAAAGCACTTCCCCATAATCATCTTGACGTAAGAGCTTATCTTGATAGTCACCTGCAAAACAGATAATTAGGACAAAGAGGAAGTATTGAGTGCTGTCCACCCTTACCGGAATTAACCCCCCCCCCCATTGATTTTTCTTTTTTTGGATGGATAGGGGCATTCCAACACAGGGTTCACACCACAAAACGAACTACAATGAATGAGCTGAAAGCAACCATTGAAAGGTGATGTGTCAACATACCAACTAAACTGATTAGGAACGTTTTCGATTCAATCAGTAAGCGTTGTAAGCTGTTCATGGACAACAATGGCCAATAATTTAAACACTTTCGATAATTAGCTGGTTTCTATATTTGTTCACAGTATTTTTATGTATGAAACTTTTCTTTCTTATAATAAATGTTGGTTTTATGGTCATTTAAAGAGTGTATACATCTTACTGGGACACACTGCACACACACACACACACACACATATATATATATATATATATATATATATATATATATATATATATATATATATATATATATATATATATATATATATATAGTAATTTATAAAACATATATGGCGATTAAGCTACACTGAATATTCGGCGTTTAATCCACTCTAGGATTCCTCAGGCTTATGCGCGAATTCTGTTGTTGTTTATCGTTTTTATATGGTCCTCTTCTATTGAGGATTTAGTTAGCCAATCAGCTTTCTAGTATCCACCGCGCCCCTTCCTACCAGCCAATGGGCATGCATTTTATCGGACAAAGGATCTGTTTTAATACTAGGTTAGTGTTTTTTGTTTTTGTTTTTTTAATTGTTAGTTTATATATAAATATATATATATGTGTACATACATATATACACATATATATATGCATACATATATACATACATATATGTGTGATCGTTTATGTATATTCATGTTTATTTAGTTTATTTATTTGTTTATTTTCTATTGTTTTGTTAGTTATATATATATATATATATATATAGAGAGAGAGAGAGAGAGATAGATAGACAGACAAATAGATAGATAGATAGATAGATTACAATAAATGTGTTTTCGTAAGTTACTACGAGTTCTACTCACGTATGATCCATATCCACGATAGCAAGCCCCATTCACCTTAAGTGTATATATATATATATATATATATATATATATATATAGAGAGAGAGAGAGAGAGAGAGAGAGAGAGACAACACGTACTGAACGCAATTGAATTAATCATTGATATATAAAGCGAGAGCGGCTTCGTGGCTGGGTTCGAATCTCATGATCGCCGCGAATTGTTACCTACACTGATGATTGCGTATGGATGAAACACTTGTGTTGTGTAAGTGTAAAGAATAATCATTATTTAATTATAATTATCACACCTCTTTTAAAACATTTAAAGATGAGCACTGTCTGCGGAATTATAACTAAGGGAGTCTATGCAATGTTCACGATTTCCGGTCGTGCGAACACTCTAGATTGTCATTGTATTCGCTCGAATACGGCGTTTAATAGTTCTTAATTTCCGTGGAGCAATATATATATAGACATTAAGTCTCTACGGTCCAGGTGAGCATTGTCGATTTCAATCTTAACCAAGAAGGCCTGAGGATTAGTTGGCTAAAACATGGTGAGACAACAATTATGGAAGTTAGCAGTTACTTAGGATACAGTTACAAGACTCAGTCTTGCTGTCCCCACATGGTTAATCGCCTGAAGAAGGCCAGAGGATGAGTTGGCCGAAACATGGCGAAACAACAACTATTATGAGGATAACAGTCTGCAAAAAGAATGAATGTCCTAAGTTTGTCACGTTTAACTTTGAAGTGTCATTTTTAGATGCGGACACAGATCTTTCAGAGAGATCATTCGTCATTCTGTCACACTTGCTAATAATCTTTTCCCCGTGAAACGCGGAGATTTCAGGGACGCAACTTTGAAATTATTCTTTTTTTTTGGGGGGGGGGGTCTTTGTTTTTGTTATTTTTTAAGGCCAAATATTAGTTTTAGTATTAATTCTTTTTATTTGTTTTGTTTGGAATTCATTTTAATTTGAGATTTCTTTTATCATTCGTTTTTTTTTATGCTGGCCATTTTTATTTGGCGGTGATTTTTGCTAATCATACTTTCTAGTCAAACTACTTCCGTCCGCTATTTTTGATGTATTTTAAACCAGTCAATTTTCTCGTTGTTTGTGCTCTAATATAACTTTCTAATGTCCACATGAACGATTTTATATATATATATATGTGTGTGTGTGTGTGTGTGTGTGTGTGTGTGTGTGTGTGTGTGTGTGTGTGTGTGTGCGTGTACTTTTACAGAAAAAAGGTCTGAGGAAGCTACAGACAGCCAAAAAACGACCGGGTAGCTGAAACAATAATATAACTTAACAGAAAGATACGGTAATAAAAAATAAAACGTGTATATATATATATATATATATATATATATATATATATATATATATATATATATATATATATATATATATATATATATATAAGAGGTGGGTGTAGTTTGCTTGAAGCATTGTATAGTATGTAGTTAAATGGAATTGTAGAGGGCGGTACAATGCAGAAGTAACGGAAAGACACAGGCTGAAGCAGGTGAGAAATTTATTAATACAACTTATAAATGCATGTGTACATATTCATATTTCATATACGCAGTATATTTATATTTGCACAGTGGTTACCTGGGAAAGTCGGTCTGGTGGTATGTCCGTGTAATATAATATTTCGAGAAAGATCTCTTCGTCAGATATTGACTTGACTTTGACAAACGTGTTGTTGTAAGCAGTAACTATACCGCAGCAAATCATTGCTCGGGACGTGTGGGTAGTATATGGTTAGGGGTTTTTTTCTCAATTCTTATTTTATATTTCTAAATTATTTATTTTATATTATATTTTATTTTCTTTCTTTATTTATTTTTTTTATATAATTATAATAGTTACAATATCTGACGAAGAGATCTTTCTCGCAATATTATATTAAACGGACATACCACCAGACCGACTTTCCCAGGTAACCACTGTGCAAATATAAATATACTGCGTATATGAAATATGAATATGTACACATGTATTTATAAGTTGTATTAATAAATTTCTCACCTGCTTCAGCCTGTGTCTTTCCGTTACTTCTGCATTGTACCGCCCTCTACAATTCCATTTAACTATATATATATATATATATGTGTGCGTGTGTGTGTGTGTGTGTGTGTGTGTGTGTACTTTTACTATTATATAAAAATTACTTTGCTCCCAGACGCCTGAGCCTATTTTTTTGCTAATTCAACACGAATCTAATTCATATATCTGGCAGTGTTCTTAGATATGTTTTGTACAGAAATTAATCCGATATGCATCGAAAATGGAAAATATCAGATCTGCAAAATAGTCTTCTGTCTTATAGATAACAAAGAAGAATTTTTACAAGGAAATATTTTACGTTACACCGGCCAAGGGAAAAAATAACCCCCCCCCAAAAAAAAAGCAGATTTTTGTCGTCTACAGATACAGGTCAGTGGTAGAGCATTCGACTACAGATCAAATAATCCCACGTTCAGGCCCAAGTGTACTTCAGCATTTTATTTTAATTTTTTCTATTTAATGAGTTCAATTTACGATAAAAGGGGAGGCACCATTTAAAATCGCTGCATATTTTTAAACTAAACATTAACAAGTAGTGACATTTCCAGGGCATTCATCTGTTTGCTGAACAACTTTTGGGCGCCATAATATACAACATGCCATCCAAAATAAAAAAGACCACTCGGCGAATGGAAAAGATATCCAGAAAATCGGAAAAAAGAATAGCTCTGTCGTGTTCAATCAGACGCACTTGAAATACATATATATATGTATATCTGCACTTGTGTGTATGCGTACAACTACGCATGTGTGTGTATGTTTGTTTGTATGTATGATTGTGAATAGTTCTTAAATTTATGCGACATGGTACCAATGCCTAATGAAATCGCTTTTCACTGTTTTCAATGACCAGACATTGTCCTGGTAATCGTTGGTCTACGGTCGGATCGCGTCGCATGAAATATGGTCGGATATGAGACACGTGACCAGCGGGGAAAAGGACACCGGAAATATCTTTTCAGTTATCCGCATCAACGATTTCGCCATTTTTCACTTCCGGTCCGGCGGCAAATAATTTCCGGTTCATCTATTTTTATTTGCTTCTCATTTTCGGTCCATTTTGTGATGGGGGTGGAGAGGAGGGGGGTGGATGTCATATAATCAAACTAGAGCAGTCTATTCAGGTTTCATTTATTCTTTTAGTTTGTGTTTGCTTTGGTTTTGTTTTGTCTTTCGTTGTGGGCTTAACCGGAAGTAATGAGAACACAAAAACATTATGCTCATGAAATTACATCCCCGGAAAATGCAAAGAAGCAGAAGATACTTTCAATGCTACGGAAACGACAATCGAGGTTCAAATCATGCCGATTCTAGTACGTTTACTAAATAGAATTGGACTAATATCAGGTCCGTGCAAAAGGTTTTGCTTATTCGTAGAAGAGGCATTTTAAACTATTGAAATTTATTTCATGCTTATTGTTATTAGTTAAACACATAGACATGATTAATTTATAGGGTTTTCATCCATGTTGAGCCAAAAAACAAACTTCTTTAGTCAATAGAAAAGAAGTTATCTTCCATCATGATAATGTTCCTCTTTACACAGTGCATTTTTTTTTACATAGGCATCACCACATTATCAAGGCCCAGAGGCCACTCAAGGATAAGGGTTAAAGAGTGTACAGTAGACATTGGACAATATAGTAATCATTAGTAATGAAAATTTGGTAAATTTGATAACTTATATGGAACGGCTCATCAAGAACTTATTTACTTTAGACTTGAACACAACCATATTGTAGTCAGCCGGAAAGCAGGAAAACGGAAGACAATTCCACAGGCGATTTATGAACATGTTTTTAAATCAACGTAATTTTGTATATTATCTAAACTTAGGTGTATTTTAAAAACATGTTGATTCGTTATATATATATATATATATATATATATATATATATATATATATATATATATATATATATATATATATATATATATATATATATATAATAGGACAACAAGAGTATGAAATGAAGACACAACAATATATATTGGTAGATATAGAATGGATCATTTATTGAATAATTGAATACAGGTAAAAATATTCTTATATATCATACTATATATAATAAGCTTCTCCTTATTTATCATCATTTAATCCCGGGCAAAGTCGGATCTCCCTGCTAGTATATATATATATATATATATATATATATATATATATATATATATATATATATATATCCCAAATTATGTATCTATTCCTGTCAACGTTACGTCTTTATTTCAAGACTTCCTCGGTCCTGGATATGACCTAAAATTATATCCGATGGTGAGGCCCCACCTTGCGGGCCTTGAGTAGTGTGGAGACACCCTTTAATTGCCATTGCTCTCAGGTCCACTCTGATCTGAAGTGGTAGTACCTGTTAGTGTCCCAACTATGGGTTAAATAGAATCCGACTTAAAAAAAACAAAAACAAATATACTCCATCAAAAATCGTTCCTCAAAATAACTAGATCCGGCATTAAATAACCTGAAAAAGGTTGATATGCCGTAAAATAAAAACAACCAACCAACCAACCAAGACTTCCTCGGAATGATTGATTTAAAATAAAATAAAATGCGTGTACAATATTTGAAAAATTTAGAGCATGTGCATATTGAAAGGACTTTTTTATTATTATTTTTAATCAATAATCTTGATGAAGTCTTGAAATGAAGATGAAACGTTGATCAATGTATATTGTGTTTCTTTTAGACTGTCTATATGTTCCACTTTTTTTTTGAAAACTACTGGTCAGATCTCGCTGAAATTTCGTACGACCTTTGCTATGAGTAGGTGCGTCGAACTAAGTATTACGATATCCATTTAATGCAAAGTTAGGATTGATAGGGATTAGTGAGTATTATGCAGTGCAATTCTACATTTACTCCTGACGTTTTGCATAAATCACTCATTCTAAGTCAACCGTTTGTAATGCGCTAAAACGTCTATAAATAATTTTGTGTTTCTTTTTCTATTTTTTTCATGTTTGAATATTATTTTCATTAAAACGACTTTCAGAAGACAGGCCATTTGCATGGCCTGTCTACTGAATTCTCTTTTAATTTTAATTTATTAACAATTTGAAGTTATTTTGGAGTGGAATTTGAAGCTCATATTCAATAATTATTTTTAAAAAATATCAAATATATCAATTTATATGTTTATTAATAAACAGATCTACCGGACCTATAAACCCATTATATAAACAAAGAAAATTGCTCCGAGAAAATGCCTACTTCGGACCATTACATTGTGATGTGGATTACTCAAAATACAGTTTGGATCATTTTTACAACACTCCTATCAAAGACATTCACTTCGGATTTTACCATGCAATTTGGATGTGAATTTTAATATCCTTTTCATTAACGTCCCTTACTCTATGATATTTAAATACTTAAAACAAAGTTTTAATTGTGATTTTCCATGTCTCACTGACTTTAGAAAATAAGGTGTAAACCGTTAGAACTATTTCTGATATTTTCTCCCTTGAAGAGATGGTAGACATCGAAATCCTATAGGATAAGAAGTTATAATATTTCAAATGTATTCTTTGTCTTACATAGAATAATAAAAATCTTTTGATTTGAAATTTAAATATTTCACGTCATAAATTTTTAAATTTATTGAATGACTAAAATTTGATTTATTTGCTCTATCTTGTATATCGAGCAATTTTTATTTTTATAATATTTTGTAAGACTTCTAATCACAGGTTTTCATACCAGTTGATTGTTAGATAATTTTAATCGGGAGAATATATATATATATATATATATATATATATATATATATATATATTACACGGTGGTCACCACTTATAAAGGCCCAGAAGCCACTCAGGGATAAGGGTTATTGCAAGTACAGTACGTTAGTGTGGAGATTTGATGAAGTATTTACTTAAGGGGGCGGTTCATTAGGATATATATGTATATATATATATATATATATATATATATATATATATATATATATATATATTTCTGTAGAAATATATATTCTTATAATATATACCAATCCTTATTTAGAAAGCTCAATGTAATTACAGAGCAATATAAAGAACAAATAACAAAAAATTATATTCCAAAATTCATGATATTGACCATCATATAATATATTCCTTTAATTCAGTTGACTTTTACAATTGTAAAAGTCAACTGAATTAAATGAATAAATTATAAGATGGTCAATATCATGAATTTTGGAATATAGCTTTTTGTCATTTATTCTCTCTCTCTCTCTCTCTCTCTCTCCCTGTGTGTCTCTCTCTCTCTGTGTCTCTCTCTGTCTCTCTGTCTGTCTCTCTCTCTCTCTCTCTCTATATATATATATATATATATACACTTGTGCCCGATATTATTCATACCCCTCGGATCTTTGAGATTTCTATAAGATTATTGCTCAAACCAGAAGGTAGACAATATTAAAGGGATTTCAAACAATAAATCAAGCATAAGCATTTAATTTAAACTCAACAAATAAATAAATTATGCAAGTTTGAAACATTATACAAAGAAAAACAATAATGGCACTAGTTCAAAATTATTCATACCTCTCTTACTAATAGTCAATAGCATGCCCTTTATTCTTAATAACTGCCTGTAACCGTTTTGGATATTTATCAACAAGGTTTTTACAAGCATCAACACTGATTTTTGACCATTCTTCAATGCAGTAGTTCTCCAAATCCCTCAAATTTCTAGGTTTCCGCTTTTTAACCTCAGTTTTCAATATGTGCCAGAGGTTTTCGATAGGGTTCAGGTCGGGACTCTGGCTAGGCCATTCCAAAACATTAATTTGATTATCCTCAAACCATTTCTTGACTATTTTGGCAGTATGTTTTGGATCATTATCCTGTTGAAGGACCCAGTTTGGTCCTAAATGGAGCTTCTCCGCATCCTGTCTAATGTTTTTCTGGAGTATCTCCAAATATTGCTCCTTCTTCATGGTTCCATCTATCTTGACCAAACTACCTGGACCACTAGCCGAAAAGGAGCCCCAAAACATTAGGCTACCACCACCATGTTTCACCGTGGGTATGGTGTTCTTTGGGTTGTAAGCTTCTCCTTTCTTCCTCCAAACGTAAGAAGCATCCATATGGCCAAACAATTCAATTTTTGTTTCGTGAGTCCACAAAATACTTGAGAAAACGGACTCTGGAGAATTCACATGGTTCCTAGTAAACTTTAGACGTGCTGCAAGGTGTTTTCCGGTGTGCAATAGAGTCCTTCTTGGTCTTCTTCCTTTCAGACCATTTTCATGCAGAGTCCTTTGCAATGTTTGCCTTGATATTTTTATGCCAGAAGACTCCAGATTTTCTAAAATGTCCTTAGTAGTGGTGGTTGGATTTGCATTAACACTTCTTACAATATTCCTGGTGGCTCTAGCAGACAGTTTCCTTTTCCTTCCTCTACCAATCAAGTTGTTTGTTGTGTGATGGCTCTGGAATTTTTTGATGATGCTCTGTACTGTTGCTGTAGGGACCTCAAATTTCTTGGAAATTGACTTTTAACCTAAACCATCCTTATGTGAATTCGCAATTTTAGTCCTAAGATCATTACTAAGCTCTTTTTTCTTCCCCATTCTAATAATTTTTATTCTTTTATTGGTTTTCAGTTGATATCATTTTAATTTCTGAAAAATGTAAAAAACGAAATGAAATTAATCAAAGGTTGTATAAAAGCATTCAAAATAAGAATCAAACAGGAAACAAACAGTCAGAAACTCGATTAATACTGAAAAAATAAGGGGGTATGATTATTTTTGAACATTGCAGATTTTATAAATAGCTGTATATTTCTTTTATTACAAGTATCCCGAGATTTTAAAATGACGAAAATGATCAGAAGAGGTTTATTAAGAATATGTATCAATATGGACGTAAACAATAAATTCTAACAAAGTTACACCTAATAAACTCAATTTTCAAGGAGGGGTATGAATAATATCGGGCACAACTGTATATATATATATATATATATACTAGCAAAAATACCCGTCGTTGACTGGGCTCAATAACAGCCTACAGAAAATGGACTCTGATTTATGAAAGTATGATAGGTTATGAAAAGGAAGGGTTGTAAATTTGGGTTGAATTTGGGGGTATCAAAACCAAAGCAAAATATGATGAAAGTAAAAATAAGATAGATAACCCCCATAATTTATTATACCATACCTGTTCACACTGAAACACTTATCACAATATTATGTGGATCTATATTAAAAAACTTTGTGACATATTTCCATTCTATGGAGGTCAGGTGCGAACGAACACCCCATAATTTTATTATACAATATTTCTTCAAACTGAAACATAATTATCAAAGTATACTTACGCAGATAGATATGAAAAGTCTTTATTAAAGTTTGTGCCTATTTCCATTCTATGGAGGCCAGGCGCGAACGCAGATCCCACAATTTTATTATACCATCCCTATTTAAGTTAAAACATACTTATCAAAGTATTCTTATGTACATCTATATCAAAACCCCTTGTAAACGTTTTTTTTTTTTTTAATTTTTTAATTTTTTATTTCCATACTTTGTGGACCAGGCGCGAACGCAGACCCCACAATTTTAATGAACCACTGTTCTGCCAGATCAAACATACCCATTCCTGTGTCTCGATACATCTTCTATTATTATATTCAATCAGTTTTTTTTTTAAGTCAACCATATAGGAGCCTATTCGTGACCAGACACACACACATTCAGCTTTATATTATAGAAGATGCTGATTCGTTATATATATATATATATATATATATATATATATATATATATATATATATATATATATATATATATATAAAGGGGGAGAGATTTATAAGGGTGAAATTATAAAATAAGTTTCAATAGGAAGAACCATAACATCTAAATAAGATCGTTGGTATTTGTAACCATTAAAAAAATCTAATTGCTGTTCGTGTATATAAATCATATTTATATACACGAACAGCAATTAGATTTTTTTAATGGTTACAAATGCCAACGATCTTATTTAGATGTTCAAAAATATCCTTATCAAAGAAGATTTATTTGCGCACCGAGAGGCCTCCTTACGATTTAAAAAAAAAACAAAAACAATATGGAAACACTTCCTTACAAAAGTTCACAAACTATATTTACTTCAATAAGCTGGTTAAAACTTGCTGTCTTCCCCCTCCGTGTCCATTTATGCTGATGAAGAGACGATATCCAGAAATATTTCACTTATTTCTCGATGTTTTTTTTTTTTTTGTAAATATCGAATGAATAAAAGGGTATCGTTTCTGAAACGATTGTTCATATAAATTTGATTTTGTTATGTTTCCTGCTATGAAAACTTGTTTGATAATTTCGCAATTATTAATCTCTCGCTATTTCTATTCTTATAGCTCTAGGTAATTACCCTGCAATACTCAGAGCACAGCGCCTTTAAATATATCGTATTTGGCCTTAGTTACATTATGGTAATTTAGATTTATAAAAAAAACTTTCTAATCGAACAGATGCGTTGGCTACAAAATCTATCCAAATTAATCTATAATAGATTTCCATTGTTTTTTTTTTCTTTTTTTCTTTTTTTTTACACAGGCATCACCACATTATCAAGGCCAAGAGGCCACTCAAGGATAAGGGTTAAAGAGTGTACAGTAGAAATTGGACAATGTAGTAATCATTTGTAATGAAAATTCGGTAAATTTGATAACTTGTATGGAACGGCTCATCAAGAACTTATTTACGTTAGACTTGAACACAGCCATATTGTAGTCAGCCGGAAAGCAGGAAAACGGAAGACAATTCCACGGGTGTGCAGTTCTAAGAAAGAAGCTTTGTTCATGGAATCTATGTTTAGGTTTAGGCACAGATGAAGAGTGGGGGGAATTATTGATAGTGGTTTTAGCTAGACAAGTGTTTCTTATGAAAGTTTTGCGAGGGGGACTTCTTGTTGTTGTTGTTGTTGTTGTTGTTGTTGTTGTTGTTGTTGTTTGTTTTTATTTTTTGTTTTTGTTTTTTTGTTTTGTTTTTTTTTCTATTCCCAAACTATCTTTGACGATTTTGCTCAAAGTTATTAACTAAAACGATGATTATTATTTTTATCGTTATTTTCATGACAGGTGCTCGTCTGGGCACCAATCCATGGTCCACCCACACAAAGTTTTCACAGAAAAAGACTCGTCTTACTGCAACTACGGTCAACAATTTACCCTACTTTCTATCCGTGCCTTAATCTAAACGCAAATTCTATGAACAAAGCTTCTTTCCTCGAATTGTTCCCTGTATAACTCTATACCGCGGGTCTGCTTTCCATCTGACTACATCATAATGGTTTTCAAATCCAATGTAAACAAGGCCTTCTTTATCCGTCCCCTTAAATAATCAAACTCTATTCAATTTCTACCACAAACTATTACCAAGCTATTGTCTCATCGCTCGCTTTACACTCATTATCCCTTATCCTCGAGTGGCTTTCGAGTTTTGATAAGTGCTGTCTCCCTTGTAAAAAAAAAAAGGAACCGCGCAACTATATTACACATATACATGCACGCACTCTCTATTCTGTCCACATAACCGTGTTATAGAGAGAGAGACAAAGAGAGACAGAAAGAGAGAGAGAGAGAGAGAAAGGGAGAGAGAAGAGAGAGAGAGGAGGAGGAGGAGGAGGAGGAGGAGGAGGAGGAAAGACGGAGACAAAAAGCATTTCTTTGTTTTCTTGGACGTCACAACCGGAAGTAAGTGAGGACAGGGCACCAGGATGAACCGGAAAAATGAGAACGTCGCTATGATCACAAATTGGTCGGTTTTCAAACGACGATGAGAACGAAATGTTGGAATTCCTCTTTGATGATAAAAACAATTAAACTAAACCGACTGACCAGTCGACCGATCGACGATTTCATTCTTCTACCCAACGATAGAGCTGCACACATTTTTTTTTTTTTTTTTTTTTTTTTTTTTTTTGATTCGAGAGGATTTGTAATGGTCGCCATGATTTGGAAATCAATCCTGCCATTAAACATTCATAAAAAGAACGAATCGAACGTCTTCGATCAATGCCTGCAAGTTACTTTAAAGGCATGTATTCATGGCCGCGATGATGTCAATGAACTTTAGACGGGATTTTGTTCACTCAACTAAATTGACCTCTGATTCTCAAACTAAGAAGGGTTTTCTTTCTCCTTTATTTTTCTTTGGATTATCTCACTCTGCCGAGCATTTTCTCGTTTAAGAGTAATATACACATATATATATATATATATATATATATATATATATATATATGTGTGTGTGTGTGTGTGTGTGTGTGTGTGTGTGTGTGTGTGTTACAAAGGAGTCAACACTTATTAAGGCCCTGGAGCTACTCGAGAATAAGGGTTAATGAGTGCACAGTGGTCAAGGGGAACATGTAGTCATCGTTAGTAACTGAAATTTGGTAAATTGCATTACGTAAGAAGATGGTTCATTAAGAATTGTTCACACGTTGTTAACCACGACTATATTGTAGTCATTTGGAAAGCAGGCAAACGGAAAAGAGTTCCACAGGCGTGCAGTTCTAAGAAACTTTTTTCGTGGAATTTACGTGTAGGTTTAGGCACAGATAAAAAGTAGGGGAAATTATTGATATTGGTTTTAGCTAGACGAGTGTTTTTTGTTTGTTTTTTTTTAAAGTCAGAACAAGGATTGGAGCACAGACGAGTACTTGCCATGAAAATAACGATAAAGCAGGGACAGGCTCGCAACGTCTCTTTGGTGGGAAAGAGGTTGTAGGGAAGAGAAAAGATCACTCCCACTAAGCTACGAAGTTTATTTTGAACTTTGTCAAGGCAGAATAAGCTGCTTCTAGCGACTCCTGTCCAGATGTGGCAGCAGTACTCCATCCTTGAACGTACTTGGCTCTTATACGCGTAAAGAATTACATCAGAAGTGAGATATCTACTGGAGCAGTAGAACGATCCCACCATTTTTTTCAGTAGTTTTGACAACGGATTTGATATACGTGTTCCATTTCAGATCAGAAGTAAAGGTCAAACCCAGAAGCTTGTCAAAGCATGGAGCTTCCCACAGACGAAAGCCATTCATTTCAATTGATGCCAGACAGAGATTAGGGCGTTGATGATGGAAAGATAGAAATTTGGTTTTAGATGCATTAAAATTTACCAGTGCCTCTTTCCCCACTTAACCACGTGATCAACATCAGAGGAGAGAGAATCGGAAAGAACTTGGTCGTTTACGGCCTTTGAAGTGTTGCCATAGATGGTAGTGTTGTCAGCATAAATGCCTACGAATGATCTTAGTATGTAGTTTGGGAGATCATTGATGCATATCAGGAAAGAGATGGACCCCTGAGGCACTCGAGCTTTAATACTATGAGCTTCTGATTTCTGCCCATCAACCACTACTCTATTGAACCTACTAGAGAGAAATGATTTAATAATTGAGAAGATATTTTCAGCTATACCGTGGCTGGAGACTTTGTGGAGTAGGTCTTTATGACATACCATATCAAAGG
>NW_027633568.1:0-20000 GCF_053919585.1 Euprymna scolopes | reverse complement strand
GTGATAGAACGATGGATGAAAAATCGTATCTTTAAAATCTGATGGAAATTAACACCGTATCAGTGGTCTGTCATTAATAGTTAATACTATGTATTCTCCAGGCACCTCCTTGACGAATAACTGCTATAATTTGAGCGTTAAAATTGTTAATAGTTGGTATGCAACTGATCTTCTTACTCTTTTATAAGCAAGGTCAAGTACTCAAACACGATAATCCAAAGTAAATCGGAAAAGAAAACAATGAGAATGACTCGTCCTTATTATTGAACTTGTTATGATGCAATCAAATTCAAACCGAAAGAGTTTTAACTGTAATAGCTTATTTCTTCTGAATGTATGCCTTTGTAATTCTCTTTCTGCTTCCTATTTCTCCTGGTCCTACTAACATGCAGAAATTCAAATGTAAAAAAAACATCTTGCTATCATGTAGTCTACATAAAAACGCTTACTGTTGATTTTATATGACTGGCCTTTCTGCGTGTGCCGTGGTAATAGCTTAAATCAGATTCTAAAAAGCAAAAGTCAAGTATCATGGTTCAAATGCGCTATAAACAGAAATATTCATTTGAATGCTCCTCTGTCATATGAAATAACTGCTGTTGGTTTTATATGTCGGACCTTTTGGCTTGTGTGACAATAAAACTACTTAAATGTTCCTGTGGTGTTAACTTTGGTCAAATCTGTCTGTTCCTTCTTTAATCGAATTTTTATCGATACTTATCGAAGGCATTCCGATACAAAACATATCTAAGAACACTGCCAGATACATAAAGTACATTTCTGTGAAATTTCATAAAAATCGGCACAGCTGATTTCGAGTCTATAGAGGAGATATTTATATATATATCATACTAGATAGATAGATAGATAGATAGATAGATAGATAGATAGATAGATAGATAAAGATTTAAACTCAAGAGATCTTAAAAGGAAATTGAGGAATGTTATTTTCTTAAGCGAATCAAATGTTTAGACCCAAAATTGGCTGAATAATTTGCTAGAGACCGCAAAGGTCAAATCTTTTGAACTTTGACCCTTTGGCAGCCACATTTTCGGCTAAAAACTTATTAAAAAGCTTGCTCTATGTCTGAATACACTTTTTGTAAAATTTACAATGTTGAGATTAAAAATTGACTGAGTAATTTGGTAGAGAACGCAGAGGTCAAAATTTAAAACTTTGACCCTCATTCTGACCCCTTAACATTTATTGTCTGTTATTTTCTCGGGTGAATCCAACCGCTGAGGGGGTATATGTGCGCTAATAACAAAACATAATGACTCCTTAACATATGGAATCAAATTATTGCCAGGAATAAAAACTTCCATTTTTTAAATCATCAAACACTTTTGCCTGATAATTATATTTATCAAAAACAAACAATAATTAATATATTGAATTTTTTGCCCTTTTGAAATCGATATCATTTTCTAGCGACATTACATGGATGCATAGAAATACTATCGCTTTTGAAATAAAATATCGATTGGACTAAACATAGAAATCGATAAATCGATAAAATTTACTTGGAGTAATTTTTAAGAACTCTATTTTTAATAAATAAAGTCTCTTCTTCTATAACATAAATCCCATCTGTCTGTTAAAATGTATGTATGCATGTCTGCCTAAAACTTTCGACAGACGCGACACCCTCTACTGGGCACTTTTCTACAGGAAGGCGTCGCTTTTTTAACCGATATTATCGAAAGTCATCCTCTCTTTTCGATTGTCTAGCCTTAATTTAAACCTTCATCACTTCCGGTTTGGCGATTCACGCAACAGTAAATACGTCACTTTTTTTTCGCGTTCTTTTCCTCCTTCAAGGTATGGATTCGAGCCTGTCTACTATCATTTTTTTTTTTTTTTTTTGTTCAACACCCACCTCCAAACACCCGGGCAACGCCGGGCACCCAGACTAATCAAAGGCAAAATATGTGTGTGTGTGTGTGTGTGTGTGTGTGTGTGTGTGTGTGTGTGTGTGTGTGTGTGTGTGTGTACCAAAAACTTTCGACACACGCGACGCATCCTGACCAAGTCGGTGTCGTTTTCAAGCATGATCTTTCGGACGCCAAATATCGAAACAATTGGCCAAAAACATTAATTCCTTCACTATCAACTGCGCAGTTTTTTGCGTAGATATTTTCGCAAAGTCATCGTCTTCGTTGGAGTGACTACGCTTAATTTCAACGCTCGGGACTTTCAACGCACCACAGAGTTTTTCTTAACCTTTTTTTCTTTTTTTAAAACCTCTCTGTTGTTTTGATGCCACCCCCGCTAGTACCACTTTTTTTTCAGGGTTCCTTATTACACCACCTACACACACCCAGGCAACGCCGGGCACCCCCGCTAGTCTATTGCATAAAGCAGAGTCGTCTGTGTGTGTTTGTATGTCTGCTAAAAAAATTTTCATCCGCATCCAACTGGTTCGAAACCAGTACCATCTGAAAAAACAATACCTCGGATGTATAATATGTGAAAATTAGAAAAAAGATTAATTACGTGGTGGTTAAATTAACCACTTTTAAGAAGTGGGATCTTTTTTCGCGTCGCTGTTTTCACAAGCCATGCACACGTGATTAATTAAAACTATGTTTAAGAAGCTTATTTTGCAACGTCATGCGTCATAAGAACTCGTAGCTATTTTGATTGATAGAAAAGTTGTTTTTATTTATTTTGGGCGGCGAAGTTTTTCCAGCGCACGCGGATCTAAAAGTGCTTAATATCCTTAGAATAGCTAATTCTATTCGTATCCTTTCGGGTGGGAACTTGTTATGTACTTCTTTTATTGTGTGATTACATTTTCGTGTTTTTTGTTTGTTTGTTTGTTTTTTTAATTGTTGTGGGGGAATCGACGAAAGTGCTCAATATTCTTAGTATAGCAAGTATGTCACAACCGAACTTCATGTCCACGCGGGCAATGCCGAGTATCCATATTAGTGTAATATAAAGACAAGTAGTTCAGCCGTTTGTTATACCACTCAAGGTTTAGCATGGCATCATTCTGACAACCTACGAACTGGCTTAAAAAGCATTAGACCATTCTTTTGTCGGAATGAGGAAGGATTCGGCTCCGGTTTCAAAAATGCCCTCTCCCAAGTATTACCTCTTTCCAAAAAGGGATTAGTTTGTTGCCGATTATCTGAAGAGATCGTAATAGGGAATGCCGATGCGTTCGTTCTCGACAAATTTGGTATCAGATTTTCCCTCGATTTTAAACTGGTATCATGTTTGACCATCCTGTAGTATGAGACAATTAAACAACTTTGTTTTGCTTTCTCTTATACTATCTTATACTCTCTCCCGGCGTTGCCCGGGAAAATAGATTAACTCAAAAAATCTTTCGCGATTTGTCACGAACCGTTTCTATATAAAAAAATTCAATTCAAAAGAAAGATTATAAAAAAAACTATTTAAATTGATTAAGAAGCTACTCCTTATTGTCATTAATAAAGATTTTCAAAAACAGTTTTCGTTTTAAAATGAAATTTTATATAAGCAAAAACTTTTTCATTCACCTGAAAACTCGAAAAAACTTAGTATTCAGCACTTTTTATACAAAGCATATATTTATGACACCATGGTTTGTGTTAAACGATATTAGTTTTGTCAATTAAAATTAGCTTAAATTATGAGGGTAAATTATTGGAAGGTGAACATAATTTTGCATTTTAAAAATACTATTCACTTTAAAATGGACGATTAGGAGGTGTTAGTTTTGTTTAAAATATTTTAGGTGTCATATCTCTCGCACGTAATGAAAGGAAAAGTTTACACTTGTAATTTTTTTAATTGTTTTAATATTTAGGGTTAGGGTTATTAATGGATGTTTTATATTCGTGTAAAAAAAACAGTGCAAGGATAATATTTTTAAAATGGCTAGTCAAAATCAAATATAGATATAACCATTTAATATCGGGAAATCATTGAACGATCTGTCGTGAACTTTTTCTCACTGTTTCTATAGCAAATTCAATTTTAAAATGAAGATTATAAATTCATTTAAAAGATATGTTAAGGCCAAAAGCTACTCGGGACAAAAGTTAATTAGATGAAATGATTGTTGGTTTATAGATAAATAATATTATGATAGGATTGAGAATGAGTGATGGAACGAACCAAGTTCGAATACTTGTGGGACGGTTCATGACAGTGTTATGTTGCCCACCCTGCAAAGAATAATGAACTCTTCCTCTTATTATAAAAATCGAAAAAAGGGAGCATTGTTTGGATGATACTGCCTTGTTTAATTATCTCTATCTTTGTGTATCTGTGTATTTTTGGAGTTCGTTCCCTGTGCACCCGAAAACGGCTGATCCGATTTATATGAAATTCCACACAAATGTACTTTATTTATCTGGCAGGGTTCTTAGAATTGTTTTGTATCGAAATGTCTTCGATAAATATCGATGATCGAAAATCGAAAAAGAAATCCGATGAAAAAAGAGACATACGATTTTAACCAAAGTTAACACCTTACACAGCCTAACATCACAAGTGCATTTGAGAAGTTTTATTATCACACAAGCCGAAAGGCTCAACATATACAATCAACAACAGGTTCTTTGATATACCAGGGACGCGTTCAAAATGAATGTGTCTGTTAAAAAAAGAATTTCACAATGATACTTGACTTTTCATTTTAAAATTCAAGCCATTATCACCGCACAATCAGTAAGCCCAGACATATAAAATCAACAGTAGGTTCTTTGATATTACATAGGCGCGGTGGAAATGAATGGTTCTGTTTAAAGCACAATTGGAGCACAGTACTTGCTTTTTACATGTTAAACTTTAATACATATAAAATAATTTCATAAAATTAACAGTGGCTTCTCTACAGTGCAATGTAGACTACAATATATTGTGATCTTAGTCATTGCAAGAGGCATGTGAAGCGTCCTCTATTTGCATTTGAATTAGATCCCGCAATCAATCGACGATTCAAAAATGGGATATTTCATCGATTTCGATGACAATAAAAATATGAGTTTGAAACAATCGTTGATCATGATTCAATGCCGGGCAACGTCGGGTCATCATGCTAGTATAATCAATAATGAAGCTGTTTGGTTATTAATTGCTTATTTGATCATCTATAATATAAATATCATCTGTATGTTTAAATATATGTATGTATGTATGTATGTATGTATGTATGTATGTATGTATGTATGTACCCGCATTAAGCTGGTCTGCAGTTTAATTTGTTTCTGGCTATCTTGCTCTTGCTTGTTGCTGGATCTCAACATTTTGAACCGAGAGAGAGACTTAGCTGTCGTACAAAGCTAAGACTCTGTAACATCATCTTTGTATAGATACTCCCTCAGGCATTTGGGCTCATCGATTTTAAATGTCTGAGGGAGTGGTACTCGTCTGACAAGACGTTGCAATCATCACATCATGTATGTATGTATGTTTTTGTCAGGTCAGGTCATGTCATATGCTACTGGTACCATGTAACCCAGTACTACCTGCCTCATGGTCGGGTCACCGTCGACTAAACTGGTTCCCCCACCAGACTTGTTTTGTGAGGAGGGTGGCTAGTCTCCCTGAAGGATTAAAAACAAGACCTTCAAAAGGGCGAATCATCATGTATGTATGTATGTATGTATGTATGTATGTATGCATGTATGTATGCCTAAATCTTTCGACAGAGGCGACGAATTTTTACGAGATCGGTATCGTTTTGAAGCTCAAGCACCTTCGGACGAAAAATATCGAAAAATTGACTAAAAACATTAATTCTTCCACCTTCAACTAGACATTTTTCTATAGGAAGGGGTAACTTTTTTCGCTGATATTTTCAAAAGTAATCGATTGACTAGCCTTGATTTAAACCTAGGTGACTTCCGGTTCGGCGTTGGGCGCTACAGCAAAGATGTCGCGTTTTGAGGTGGGGTTCACGTTCTTTTCATCCTTCGCGGCACGGGTTCGAGCCTACCTGCCTATTATCATTTTTTTTTTTTTTTTTTTTTTTTTTTTTTTTTGCTCAATGAACACCTCCAAACACCCGGGCAACGCCGGGCACTCGGGCTAGTAGTAAATAAACGTAGAATATTTATAAAAGTTGCATCTATTTTAATGTTAACGTTAGCAACTTAACCTATAAGTTTATATTCTTTAATTTACATCATTAAGGTGAATAGAGTTAGTTTTAGCGGATGTTCCGAATCGAGTGTAAGCGCGCTCTTCACTGTACTTTATTTTTCTTTCTTCTCAATATATTTTGTTTCCTGTTTTCCGACCCTTGCCGGTCCACAGCAGATGGGAATCTGTGGACACTTATGCGCAATCTCCAACCACGCCTTTCCTGAGTCGACGTTGTTAAATAGCAGTGGTAAGTGAAGTGTTTGTACAGGACGACTGGAAACAAATGCTGAGATAAGCGGAGAGCACATACAGTGCCTAGAATTCCCAAATAGTTACCCCATTGTGTACTAACCAGGATCAACGTTGCTTAACTTCGGTGATATGACGAGAACCGGTGTGTTTATAGGAGTGAAATGTTTTGCATTTCTTTCCTAATAATTACTTAAATAAACACAAGGTCAAACGACATTGCTTTTGACAAAAGAATAATAAAGGGTTTATTTTAAAAAAAAAAATTTAAGGGCGAGATTGTATCTCAAACTGGAGAGAAAGAAAAAAGTGTAAATGTCTGTTTGAAGGTGTCGTCTGCCATCAGACTGCAGTCGTCAGTAAGTAGCAGTGGGATGGGTGAGTGAGAGAGGTCTGTATGGGCGTGACCATCATAGATGGCCTGTCAGCTGAAAAATGACGTCATCGCCATTGGTCCTAGCAAGCAAGATAAGTGGAACACAGACTGCGATAATGAGCAGACATTTTTTACAGAAAACGTTAGAAAACTTCAAAATTGGATTAAAAAAGATAAACATGATACTCTGTACTGAAACTCATCCAATACTATTAATAAAAATATTAATAATAAAAAAACGAATTGAAAGGGAGAAAAGTTGTTAAAAAGTTTAAAAAGAAAAGGAGTGTTTATTCAATAGTAATAAATAAAGATGAACAATAAATATTTTTAAATCAAAAAAACAATATTTTAAAAATCAAAACTGAAAAACAAACGATAAATTAATTTAACTGAAAAACGAACAATAACTTGGTTTAACTGAATAACGAACAATAAATTAGTTTAACTGAATAACAAACGATAAATTAGTTTAACTGAATAACAAACGATAAATTAGTTTAACTGAAATACGAACAATAAATTAGTTTAACTGAAAAACGAACAATAAATTAGTTAAATTGGCTTAACTGAATAAGGAACAATAAATTAGTTTAACTGAATAACAAACAATAAGTTAAAAATTAAATTCAAACAAATGTTAGTATAAACAAAGTTACTAAGGCAGAAATATTTCAAACGTTGAATATTAAAACTTTTCAAAAATCTGTTGTAAAATTTAATTAAAAGTTTGAATTTTTCTTTTTCTGATATTTTTTTTTTTACTAGTATTGTCATTCTCTTTGCGATAAAAATTGTTTATAATGGAATTCGATGAACTCCATATCAGCATTTTTTCAATTTGCTGAATAGTGTGACCCTCATCATAAGAGTCAACATGAAATAATCGATTTTGATCAGCCAAAATATTTAAAGTTATGTACATGGCTAATTTTCTCTGATGAATCGAATGTAAAAAAAGAATCGCATTTTGTAAGTTTGTTTATAACTATATAATTATATAAGACAAAATTATTAGTTATATCATTTGGGTATAGCAGAGAACCTCCGTTAATTCCCTGAAAGTAGCCGTTTAATTCAGCTATTTCTTCAACAGCCTCTTTCCCGGATATTAAATTTTTGCAGCTATTGCATTTCAGTTTTTTGAAAACTGCATGACAGCAATAACCTGCTAAGTATAATATAACAGGAAATACTTCCTTGCATTGATTAACATCATCTTCTGTTACATCTATGTTAAATTTATAAACATGTAACTTTTGCTTCCTTGTCATTTCATCCGAGTTAGTTTCTTTTAAATTTTTCAATTCAATAGTTCGATTATTAATTTGTAACTCAATTTTAAAACTGACAACATTCATACACCTGACGTATCGATATATTATACTAATCTCTACTAAGTTGTCGATACTGGCCAAACCTTGCCTCAAGGTTATCTGTCTGAAACTCTCCTGGTAATATATACACCATGTTCAGTACATTTATACAATATTTAGTAAATTCTAAAATTGCGTAAGTAGTATGGTGCAAAGCAGTATATGTTTGCTTTGTTAACATACCAGTTCTTCCAGGAATGCTATTCCAAGTTTCTAACCAGTTACAGAACACATTTAGAATGTAAGTGGATTAGCATATTTATTACGAAGTCGACAACCTTTATATGGTGTTTTCACATTCAGTGTTGTCCACCAAATATAAAATATTTGAATGTATTCTGCGATTTCTGCATAATTTGGCACGCATTCCTGTTTTTCTAAGGTTAGTAAATCTTGAATAGTATATTCGTTGAAAATTTGCAAAACCAAATTAACATTTTGCCTTTCAGAAGTAGTCGAAGAAAAAGCTTTTGAAGTTAACTTATAGCAATATTTCACAAGTGATTGAGATTCTAGGGCATAAAGTTTATGTAAATCGCATTGAAATTTTGCAGAAATAAGTAGTTATCAAGATATAAAAAGTTATTTTATGCATTGTATTCTTTGGCGGCCATCTTTATGGCGCGCGTGTACGCGCGTAAAAAGATGTCCGCCAAAGAATACAATGCATAAAACAACTTTTTATATCTCGATAGCAACTTATTTCGACAAAATTTCAATGCGATTTCCGTATTCAGGAGAGTCGAAAACCTATAAAAGTAGTCATTTAAAAGAAAATTATGGAGGTGGATCTAATCTAAAAATTTACCTATTTTTCTTTTATTAACTATTTACGCACTTGTTTGGCCATTAAATTATAAATTAATCAAAATTGTTATAAAGTATTAATTTAATGGTAATCATCTTACAGCTGGAAACTTTAATATAACAATATAATTTGGTAAATAAATAAATCGGTATATCTGCAGTTACGTAACTAATAACAGGTATTAGTGCAGTTTAAAATCTACAAACAAATTGTTTTCATTTTAGGAGAATTCCGTCCGCGCAAGGTAAAAAATGTGTCGAAAGTGGCTTTTTAAGTTTTCTTGCGGATGTTAAACTGCAGAAGTGCCTAATAAAGTTGTTTAGAAACCTATTCTTAATTTAAGGAGAGGGGTGGATTACTTTATTCTCATCTAACAATTTAATAAGCAAAAAATAACATAAAAAATTGGGAAATTTCTGTAAATTGACAAAAGTAAAAAAAAAAAAAAAAAAAAAAAGGAGAAAATACAAAAAAAAGATATTTTTTACGACCTGGCCCAGCGTAGTATAAAACCCCCAATCTCCCCCATATTAAGAACGGCTTTCGGAATAAACACCCCCTGAACCTCCCGATGTTAAGAACGGCTTTCGAGATTGGGGGGTTTATTCTGGAAGCCGTTCAACATGGGGAGGTTGTGATGCTTATAATACGCTGGGGCACGTCGTAAAAATTTACGATTTAAAAAATAGCACGGATCATTCTGCATTAGCACCTACACACACACACACACACACACACACACACATATATATATATATATATATATATATATATATATATATATATATATATATATATATAGTTCAAGCCTGAAGAATCCAATAAATATTGCACAGTAAAATAATTGAATTAAAAAGATAAATGACTTGTCTTATTTAGAATTATTTAAACAAGGAATTCCGTTTTTACGATATCGTTGTTATTAAATTGTTAGGTGAAAGTACATACTATTTTCATCATATCCCCCATTTTAAATAAGTTTCTAAATAATAATTTATTATTTCAGCACATAACTTAAATTACATGTAAAATTCATTTTTTATATGCATACTTTCATTTTTATTTTAAAATACGTTCTAAAATAATAAATAAATAAAAATAAAAAAGGCGCGATTTTTTTTATTTAATCTCAAACATTTTAACACTTACTCTGCTATATTTAGATGGAGTAAAATTCTTTCTTTTTATTGCATTAATACACTGGTAAATTATTTCCTGGGGGGGATGAAAACACGGTAACTTTTCGTAGTTACCTCGACATTTTGAAACCATACATCTCGACGGCATGTTTAAATCTATTTAACCCTCCAAAACTTTAAACCAACTTCCGGTTTAGTCATGAGACACGTAACCAAATTTCAACAGACCGATGTTCAGGACGTCACCAGACTAAATTATAGTCGTCGCTAGGCCATCATATTACGGTAGCCACGGTATAGGTCGCTTGCTGGCGTCTCTCTGGCGGTCACAGCTGAGATCCCAAAGGGCTAAAAATAGTCCTTAAGGAGGCAGCTCAAATCAATGCGCCCTGCCAACCGATTGGCCAGTGTGACCGAATCACTTTGGCACCGGGCATTGATCCGCTCATAGTAAATATTTTGAAATCAAACAAGACCTAGAATTAAACCAGTGGGCAAATATTGCCGAAGCAATCACTTGGTTTAAAAATATAGAGAACAAAAATAAATGTATGTTTATCCAGTTCGACATCATAGAATTCTATCCTTCGATATCCGAAAAACTTTTCAAAATAGCCCTAGAATTTGCCGATGTATACACTGATATAGCCTCTGAAGAAATCTACATCATTAAAAAATGTAGAAAATCAGTTCTAGTAAATAACAATGGATAAAAACTGAAATGACAAATTCGCTTGATTTAGCGATGGGTGCCTTGGATTCTGCAGAGGCATCAGATCTTGTGGGTTTATTCATTCTATATACCCTCACAAGCATATTTAATACTACGGATATCGGCCTATATAGAGATGATTGACTAGTTATAATAAAAGATTCCAGCAAAGTCAAGGGAGATAACTTAAAGAAAATCATACACAAGGAAATGAAAAAATTAGGCCTAAAAGTAGACATACATAAAAATAACAAACTTCCTGGACGTCACGTTAAATTTAGATAAAACACATATGAACCCTACTTAAAAGATAACGCTAATCCAATATAGGTAAACCCTAAGTCCAATCACCCACCATCAATTATAAAACAGATTCCTACCTCGATCGTAAGTCGACTCAGTAATAACTCAAGCGATGAAAATGTATTTAACAGGTCAACATATATCTATAAAACAGCCCTAAAAATAGTGGATACAAAAATATTGATATCAAATATAAGCAACAAAACACCAATAACTATAATAAAATTAAAAATAGAAGAAAGAAAATATAATCTGGTATACGGCGCCATACAACTAAATGTTAAAAACAAAACTTGGCAAGAAATTTCCAGATCTTATAGAACAGTACTTCCCCGCTACCAATCCCTTACACAAAATTTTCAATAAAAATAACATAAAGCTATCCTACAGCTGCTGCGAAAATTTAGAGATGATAATTAAAGCACATGATAACTTAATATTAAATAAAAGCAATGAAAGCAACAACAAAATAAACAATAAAAAAGTGGACACCGTGAAAAAAATAAAACTAACACAAATGACACATAGATAATTAGTAGAAATAATAATAATAATAATAATAATAATAAGCCAACTCCAGACAAAGACAACTATACTAGAAATAAAAATAAAAATACCAATAACGATTAAGATAAATGCAACTGTAGACACTGCATACTTTGACCACTCCAAAATAAATGTCTAACCAAAAGCATAGTTTACCAGGCCACAATATTTGCGAAAGAAAATCCGAATAACAAGAAATATTACGTGGGTATGACTTCCTTAGATTTTAAAACTCGATATTATGACCACAAAAGTACATTCAATAATAAGAAACACCGTATGAAAACAATGCTAGCAAACAAATACTGGGAACTAAAGGAAAATATACGTTCGCCGGTAGTTGAATGGAAAATAGTAAGACAAGCAAACACATGTAGAGACCAAGACGATCCATGTAGATTATGCCTTCACGAAAAATTTCCTATCTTTTACTTTAAAGAACGCCAACATCTATTTAACTGTAGGAGAGAAATAGCTAACAACTGTGTTCACAGGATAAAATTTACTCTAGGATAGAGATACAAAATAATTTTTAAAATAACAATGACAAAAAATAAATTAATTAATTAATAAATAAACATACACATACATAAACTATCACACATACACACACACATATATATACGCACACATATATATATACACACACACACACACATATATATATATAGTAATGTATATCTATTTCTCTAGAAATATATTTTTCCTGTTATATAACAATCCTTATATAAAAAGCTCAATGTGAATACAGAGCAATATATATAATAAATAACAAAAGTTTATATTCCAAAGTACATGATGTTAACAATTCTGTATTTTATTCCTTTACATCAATTGATTTATACAATTCTTGACAGTATCTGTTTCGTAGCGCACAATTAATCACTTAATTATTATATCAATCAGTGAATTTATTTTGCCCTTAACTCATCGGAAGAAATAGCAAAAACCAATCAACAAAATAAATTAAAATGTGATACGACATGGTGAGAATCCGAAATTTGGAAGAGAAGCTGCAGTTACCTTTATATTTTTCAATTACGCCATCTTGGATTTTAATCAAACAAAAGTCATTGAATCCCCTCCTCGTATTAACCAATTAATTAATTTATGGATCTTCTGACAAAACATACTATTTAATAACTATTATATTTATTAATTTTATTAATTCTCATTTATGTCTACCTACTTCCGATGATAATTTCACCAAAATATACGTCATAAATTACAGACTAAAATACATGTCTTTACATACGAAACTAAAGCTAATTTAAAAAAAAAAAAAAACTTTATTAAATTTGCCAAATGTTATGAGTAAATAATTATCCTGGATAGACGTAAAAACTAATTCAGACCAGATTCAATCACACCCGTCAACACAAATACTAATAATATTTTATATCATACATTACGAAGATTATCCTTACGTTAAGTTAAGTTTAGAATGATTTTAAAATTATTTTAAATCATTACATCATCTCTCTTCAAACAGACTTAATAAAATGCAAATCGAGTTACTTCCCTTCGATTAAGTTCACAATATTAAATTTATTTATCTATACTTATTTTATTTATTTTATTTTGTTTATTTATTTATTTTTTTTTTTTACACAGTGATCACCACTTATCAAGGCCCGGAAGCCACTCAGGGATAAGGGTTATTGCAAGTACATTACGTTAGTGTGGAGATTTGCTGAAGTGTTTACTTAAGGGGGGGGTTCATTAGGAATTTGTTAACATTGGACTTGAAGACATCCAAGTTGTAGTCCGGAGGGCAGCAGGCAGACGGAACAGAGTTCCACAGGCGTGCAGTTCTAAGAAAGAAGCTTTGTTCATGGAATCCGCGTTTTGATTTAGGCACAGATATAGAGTGGGGGAAATTTTTCACAGTGGATTCAGCTAGACGGGTGTTTTTCGTGAAAGATTGGCGAGGGGGGACCAGAGATTGGAGTTCAGACGAGCATCTGCCATGGAAATAACGATAAAACAAGGACAGGTTCGCAACGTCTCTTCTGTGGGAGAGAGGTTGCAGGGTAGAGAAAAGGGCATCCCCCACTAAACCACGAAGTCTATTTTGTACTCTGTCAAGGCAGGATAGGCTGTTTTTAGCAGCTCCTGCCCAGATATGGCAACAGTATTCCATCCTTGGACGTACTTGGCTTTTATATAGATAGAGAATTGCATCAGTAGTGAGATATCTTCTGGAGCGGTAGAAAGATCCCACCATCTTTTAATGATCCCTAACGTCAATACATCCATATATATATATATATATATATATATATATATATATATATATATATATATATATATATATATATATATATATATATATATATATATATATATATATATAAACAAGCATATATGAAAAAATAAATTAACCTAGATTTAGAATAGGTCAGTTCACTAGATATCTACGCTCCTCGCTAAAACAGCACACACAAAGGAACGAGTCAACCGGGGGTCAACTGGGCCTTTGTCCTGTAAGTGCCTGATCATTAGCTGATTAGGAAGGGTGACGTGGAAACTAGAAAGCTGATTGGCTAACTAAAAACTCAATAGAAGATGCGTATATTAAAAAACGCGAGACAACCACAAAATTCTCGCATAAGCTTGAGGAATCTTAGCGTGGATGAAACGCGGAATATTCTGTGTAGCTTAATCGTCATATATATTTTATAACTTACTACCTAGCTCTACATACGTATTGAGCACTGTTGAAGTACAAACTTAAAGTTTACGCATAAATTTATACTTTCGTATATTAATTTATGTGACTGAACTCGTGCATTCTGGACGTTAACGTTTTATCCCTCTGTTGCGAATATTGACGATTTGAGGATCTATGAATCGTACTCATGTCATGGCAATGCCTCGAAGTTTAAAATTGAACGGTTTGCAATTCAAAGACCAAACAAGTGCAAAATTTCTGTCAATAAATAAACCTATTTATTTATTAAAATTAAATATGATGTTTAGATTCATAACAGAATCTTGATCGGGAAACTCCAGGATTTTTTTTACGTGCCATCGTGGTGATAATACTTGGCACGTCTTTTGATGTCATTGAAGTACGTGGTTCAAATATCCGGTAGAGTGTGAGGCGCTGGTCGAGCGTGTATGTATTAAATAATAGAAAATCCACTGTTCATAATAAGCACCGTTGATATTAGAATACAAAATTCAAATTTTCACGGTTTAAAAACGTGTTAAGCATTACTCTCAAATGACACGTGTAAAAAAATTATTATATTGGATTATGAAAGTTATGGCATGAATTGAAACGTCGAATTTAATTTTAATAAATAAATAAGTTTATTTATTGAAAGAGATTCCGCGCTCGTTTGGACGTTAAACTGTTAAATGTTTTATTTTGTACAGCAATATCTACAGTGCTTACTATAAGCGGTGATTTTTCTATTGTGTGTGTGTGTGTGTGTGTGTGTGTGTGTGTGTGTGTGTGTGATTTGGGCTGATTTTCTGACGTAATAGCTAGTTAGCAGAGACCAACTAATAAGTTGGCGAGAAACGCCTTAGCGAATAGACGTGCAAACGACTGTTGGAAGCGGACAGGATAACGCGAAACCTATAGAAAGAGTGCCAAACTCTGAAAAGGGAATCCATAATATATATATATATATATATATATATATATATATATATAATGAACTGTCCCGTATTTTTTTATGTATGAGATTCCACCACAATTTCTTAAGATTATATGTGTAATACTAAATTGATTTTAACTCGAAATGGTTCCTCATTTACTAATATTTAACAAAATCAGCAGGATAAAATAATATTTTGTTAGATATGCACCGGACAACGTCGGATAACCTGGTCGATTATTGTTAATATTTGAAAGATAAAACAATTAGCGTTTGGAAAATGTTGATTTACAACTTGGAATGCTTGGCCAGGAATTTAGGCAGAAGTAAAATGAACAAAATCAATTTAGGCATTTTAATGTAGATTTTCAATTTGGTTAAGCTAAGTAAACAAGGTTTTAGCTTACGTGAACGACACGTGATTTGGCCTGATTTGCTGACGTTGACGCTGAAATTTATGGAAAAAAAATTTCAATCGAAATTAGATTTTAAAATTAAAATAATTCAAAATTTAAAGTTAAATGAAATCATCATCATCCGATAAATAAACGGGGGGGTGATTTAACAAAATGAGAGTTAAACGTGAACTCGAGAGGTATATATATATATATATATATATATATATATATATATATATATATATATATATATATATATATATATTCCACTTCCGGTTACAAAATAGATGAGTATTGGCTGAAGAGAGCTTGATATGGATATCTTAAACGGTCCTAAGTATCGGGCTTGAAACCGACGGTACTAATGACTTGTCTCATCTACAACTTTCTGTACACAAAATACGAAATATAAATGCGCTCTTATTTTCGGATTTTCCTTTTAATTGAGCACTCTGCTGGATTTCTTTTTCCAAAAAAACTAATCATAATCGCCCCCCCCCACCAGGAATTTACGGTGAATACCAATAGCCTAGTGGTTGAGCACTATCGGAAAAGAACACCACAAAACAGGAAGCAAAGACCACCTTCTTTAAAGTAACCGGAGATTGAGAAATATACGTTATATTACTCCACTAAAAATATATCAACACCAAGTAATCAGCTGTATACAAGAATCCTACTAACGAAAATTGAAGACGTAATCCAGAGGATGAGATGGAAAGTTATAAACGAAACAAACGTCCAAGAGAAAGTAAAAAACAATTTTGGATTAAAATCGATAAAAGACCCGAATAAAGTGAAAGAATGAGAAAATTTCGAAAAATATTTACTAGACATTATCCCTAAGCTTGAATTTAAACATAGATCAAATCAATTTCAAAAAACAATGGCAGCTGATATCAAAAAAATAAAAAGAGAAAATGAGACGATTGTTTTCTCAGATAAAACGAAAAATTTATATAAAATGGAAAAGAAAAAACAACTTGTACTAAACTCTATTACAGAAAAATAGCAATTAGCAGAAAAAAGATACTTATAAATCTATTAACCAAAAGGCTACAGAAGTAGCCACAAAATTAGGCATAGAATACAGAGTAAATAGGTAAGCAAAGAAAAATGTGTATATAACAAAGAAAATTTTAATAATAAGCCAACCTGAAGACTAATAAACCCAGCTAAAAACGAGATCAGTCTAGCTAGCACGTCTATAATTAGAGAAATAGTCAAAGAGATAAAAAGAAAATCAAATCTTAATTGTAACACAGGAAAAATTAGACTGCTCCTTCTGTAATCGGATTTTTTCGATTATCGATTTTTTTATACATATCGGGGGGGGGGCATTCCGATACAAAACCTATCTAAGAATATCCCTAAACAAATGAAGTATATTTGTGTGATTTTTTTTAAAATTGACACAGCCGTTTCGGAGTCTATAGGAAACTCTCTCTCTCACACACACTCACACACACACACACACACACACACACAGTGCCTTTTACATAAAATGAAAAAAGCATAAGTGAACCACACGAATGTAAATTCACACAACTGTATATCGACGACTTTTACCCCTCAATCACTAAGGAAATTCTAGAAAAATCATTGATCTTTGCATCAAAATATAAAAAGATAAGTGAGCTGGATAAGGAAACCATCATGCAAACAAGGCAGACCCTTTTATTTTTTGACGATAAAACATGGGTCAAAAAATCAAATCACTTCTTTTCTTCTTCTTTCTCTAAATAACTTAACAAACCCCCTCCCTCTATAACCTTTCCCTTCTTTTAACTCCCTCTAATCTTTCCTACACCTCTCCCACCAACAAACGTTTAAACTCCCCTCCCTTACATAACAGCAGTTAAAGTTTTTTTATCTTCCGATTTACAATCGTAAGAACATTAAACCATGCCACAAGCTAGACATGGTAAAATATTTTTCTCTAAAATTTAAAAAAGTTCAAAAATTCAAAAGGTAGACGTCGATATATATTTTCGGTGTTCCTTTTTCCTCTAGTCGAAGTGCTCAGAAATCAAGGGACTCCCTTCCTAAGTTTAACATTAAACTTTTTTAAATTTTCATATTTCTTCTTGCTTGATGAGATCAATAATGAACGAAACGGTCTGAACATCGTAGCAAAATATGACGATATTTTCATAAAGAAAATAAAGTTATGTATATATACACATATATATATATACATATATATATATATATATATATATATATATATACATAACTTTATTTTCATAAAGAAAATAAAAAGTTATGTATATATACACATATATATACATATATATATACATATATATATATATACATATACACACGCATGTATATATATACACACACATGTATATATATATATATATATATATATATATATATATATATATATATATATATATATATATATATATATATATCAAATCCGTTGCCAGAGCTGTTGGGAAAATGGTGGGATCATTTTACCGTTCCAGTAAATATCTCACTGCTGATGCAATTCTCTACATGTATAAGAGCGTCCAAGGATGGAGTACTGCTGCCATATTCTGAGCAGGATAAGCTGCTTCTAGCAGTTTATCCTGCCTTGACAAAGACAAAAATAGACTTCGTAGTCTAGTGGAGGGGGGCCTTTTCTCTTCCCTGCAAACTCTTTCCCACAGAAGAGAGGTCGCGAGCCTGTCTCTGCTTTATCGTTACTTTCATGGCTTCGTCTGCGTTTCAATCTATGGTCCCTCCCTGGCCTGACCTTCACGAAAAACACCCGTCTAGTTGGAACCACTTTCAATAATTTCCCACACTCATAATCTGTGCCTAAACCTAAACGTAGATTCCATGAACAAAGCTTCTTAGAATTACACACTTGCGGAACTCTGTCCCGTATTTCTGCTTTCCAACTGACTACAATATGGTTGTCTTCAAGTCCAACGTGAACAAAATCTTGAGTCATCCCTTAAGTAATACAGTTTTTCCAAATTTCCACTACTATCGATGACTGACATGTTCCTCTTGACTACTGTACACTCATTAACCCTTATCCTCGAGTGGTCTCCTGGCTTTGATAAATAGTAACTCCTTTGTAATTATATATATATATATATATATATATATATATATATATATATATATATGCATGTGCCGTAATAGATTACTTTTGTATGTGTAAGTGTGCTGGTCTAGGTTTAATAAGCATTCAAGTTTTTATATGTGTATGTATTGTGTATATGTAAGTATTATGAATGTGTATGCATTTTGTATTTTAGCGGTATTTTTAGTATAAAATATGGATTTTGTGTATAATGTGCGTGTATTGTGTGTGTCTGTTTATAGGTACTTTGTATGGGTTTGCAGTGTGTGTAGTAGCACATATGCGTGCTTGTCGATTCACTTGTCTACCCGAGACACACAGGTAGGATTGAGAAACGGATGCCAAATCAAATCAGTCAATAAGGAAACTGGTGGGAAATTAGAGTTGGCTTTTTGAAGTAATGTCTCTTTCATGTGGGTAGATTTCAGAATGCACACACACACACACACACCACACCACAGACTCACACACACACACACACACACCACACCACACCACAGACTCACGCACACACACACACACACACACACACAGTTAAATAATGCAATTAAGAATAGAAAATTAGATCAAATATTTGTAACATGTCTTCTTCCTAAGAATAAGGGAGGTGGTGTTTGCTCAACACTGCTGGGGAGCTATGATGTAATATGCTGTTTTGTTTTTAAATCCCCCGAACCAGTGTTTCATGGTAAGCAACTGATGATCCCTTAAAAAATAAATTAGTGATATAGTAACTCCTAAAGCGATCTGATGCAGTGATTGCAGGTGATTAAATGACTTACTGACTAGATGGTTTTCTAACGAATGATAAAAAAATATATTTTTTGTATAGTTTTAAAGGTTAAAAACTTCAAAGACTATATATATATATATATATATATATACTAGTAAGGAAGATCCGGCGTTGCCCTGGATTAAATGATAATCATCGAATGTTTCACATTCGTATAGTTTTATTGTCATTGAAATCGGCGAAATCATCTGTTTTTAGATCAAATCGATTGATTGCCTGCTGAAGGTTGCTCCACATGCCTCCCCACAGTCACATAGTCCAAAATATATTGTAGTCTACATTGCACTGTAGAGAAACTCTTGTGGATTTTATATAAATATTTTTATATGTAGCGGCTGGAATTAAAGTTTAAAATGCAAACGTCAAGTATTATGGTTCAATTGTGTTCTAAACCAAAAACATTTATTACGAACACGCCTCGGTCTTTTTAAAAAGAACTTACTGTTGATTTTATATGCCTGGCCTTTGTGCTTGTGCAGTAATGATGGCTTGAAAAAAAAATCAAGTCTCGTG
>NW_027633567.1:0-37779 GCF_053919585.1 Euprymna scolopes | reverse complement strand
AGAATGGATGAATAAAATGCAAAGAATAAAAATGTAATCAACTTAGAATGGAGGCAGAGATCAGCAACTAATGAAGGTGAGCTATGCGAAGGAGGAGGAGGAGGAGAAGAAGAAGAAGAAGAAGAAGAAGAAGAAGAAGAAGAAGAAGGAGGAGGAGGGGGCATTTCTTGGTCTGTAGTTACGCCCTGGTGACGGCAACTAGCTCACCAGGTGTTAGAAACGATAAAACGATAGGTCTCAAGGGGTTGCGATAATATCATCGGCTCTAAGCGGATGGCAGGTTTGATCGTCTTTGAGTCTTCATTGCGTCGTTATGGACAGCATTTCAACTGCTGTTAATGGCAGGCATTCTTCATGATAGGGACCGCTTCTCTGAAAATTGAACGCTTGTACAAAATAGTGAACAAAGGCATTTTTTTAAAACGATACAATTCTTTTCTCTTTGCAAGAGAGGGAGAAAGAGAATGGTAGAAAGATAGATAGATAGTTCTGAACTTCCGGTCGCGTCATGGAGTGGGGGTAAGACGTGAGATATTTTTTCACTTTCTTTTCCGCCTTTGCGTCACGGGTTCGAGCCTGCCTGCCTGCCTACTACCACTTTTTTTTTTTTTGCTCAACACACCTCCAAACAAATCGTTAAATCATTTTGCAGAATTTCGACCATCACTTTCATTCACAAACGACCCAATACTGTGCTCTTCTAATCGTTTTAAAACGAATATTACATTGAATTTATTTTATTTTTTTACTATCAATTTCCTGGCGCATTTAATTTCCCCTTCTGTGAACTTCATTTTAGTCAATAATATTTCTCATTCATTAAAACTATCCTGACGCGATGATAGTTAAACGAGCCTTAAAGATTATTCGACACTGTTGCATTTTAGTTATTGTGGACAAATTTTCCTGTTTTCATTTTTGAAGAGCTACACCCTGAACAGGGAGACACAATTTAAGGTCTTATATTTTTTTAACAGAATTTCTCTGAAAATGTTAAAGTTTCGCATAAAAATGAATTTTGTTTTCAAACGAAGTTTTCAATGAACAGTTTCTCTAAAGGAATTCTAAAACCAAGAAAAATTGTCATCATATGGAAAATGTAGACATAAAAAAAACGAACTTTTTACAATATAAAACTTTCGTAAGAAAAATAATTAAAATTTATAAATAGTTTTGAACATATATCATTGGAAAGTGTGTGACGTTTATTTAAACGAACATTTTTATTACAAAATTAAACTTTCGTAACAAATAAAGAATAATTAAAATTTATAAATAGGTTTGAACATATATCATTGGAGAGTATGTTTTTTCTTGTTTTTTTTTTCAGCCCAAACAAGGCATATTGCCACTTTGTTGTAGGGGCTATTACCAGGGACATGGGTATCAGGGGTACTGTGTAGGGAGTTGGGCAGCAATATGTCGGTTCACGTTACACTTGAACTTCTGCATGTCAGGACAGTTGGGGAAGCAGGGACCCGGCAGGGAATTCCAAAGTTTAGCTGTCCTGGGAAAGAAACTACTGGAGTAGAAGGCTCTCTTACATCTAGAGATCTCTACTGTGAAGGGGTGGGATTTAGCTGCTTGTCAGGTTTGTCTGTGGTATTTACGTCGAGGGGGCACAAGTGCTTGCAGTTCGTCAGAGCATTCACCGTTAAATTACTTGTAGAAAAGGCAGAGTGATGCAACGTTTCGTCGATGGGACAGAGGCTGAAGTTTAGATGACAGGACCTATCAGATTGGTAACTCTCTTTTGAACCTTGTCTGGGAGCGAGAGACTAGTGGTAGCTGCACCAGCCCAAATATGACAACAATACTCCATACAGAGGCAAATGGTGGCCTTATAGAGGTATAGGATACTTTCGGGCGTTAGTATCTTTCTAGCACAGTAGAGAGAACCCACCTTCTTCGCAGCGGTCCTGGCAATACTCTCGATGTAATTGTGCCAACTCATGTTTCCTGAGAGCGTTAGGCCGAGGAGTTTAAAGGATGTACTTTCAGATAAAGAGTCATTGGCCATTGCTATTGGTGGTAGAGAAGGCTTCTTGTAATTATTGAAGGAAACGAGTTTTGTCTTGGCAGCATTGAATGTGCCCGTCCATTTATGTCCCCATTGCACTACAGATCGGAGGCCATTCTCTTGTGTTTCTGCCATTTCTTTAGATATGTGTTCATTTGTTTTCCTGTCATGCCTGTTATAGGGTGTGGTGTCATCAGCATATATACCCATCTCACAGGCAATTTTGTCAGGGAGGTAATTTATGAATGTTAGGAATAACAGAGGTCCCAGGATAGACCCCTGAGGCACTCCCGCATTTATATCATATTGTTTAGATATACGACCGTCGAGGATAACCTGGATTTTTCTCTTTTCTAAGAAGGATTTAATTATGTCATGTATTCTGCCAGTGATACCATATGATATGATTTTCTTAAGAAGACCTTCATGTCATACCCTATCAAAAGCCTTAGATATATCTAGAGCCACCGCTCTACCCTCCCTCACTTTGTCCAGCGCTTTTTGTTAAACGAATTGGTTTTTACAAAATTAAACTTTCATAACAAATAAAAAATAATCATTAAAAATTATAAATAGTTTTGAACAGCCATTATTTGAAACTGTGAGACGTTTTTTTTATCATTATGATCTTCTTCGATTGTCCTCCTCTAGTTCGAGTAGAGTTCTTCAAAAATGAAAACACAAAAACTGCCCCCAATAGCTAAAATCCACAAGTACTTATTATTTTTCAATTTTGTTTAAATGTATTAATAAATTGTAAATAAAGGGAGACAACCACTGAATCCTTTTTCTCTGTCGTTTGTACACAGTTACATTTCACAAGGAACTTTACGGAAACTACATAAATAAATCTTGCTTTTCTTTGTTTTAACATTCTGAATAATAAAAAGTTCTTCATACATATGTGTATCGTGTTTAAGCGGGATCTTCTTTTTCCCGTTGTCATCGCAGTTTTGTCTACTGCTTGTGATAGAAATAAGCTTCTTTTCATTTATTGGCTGTTATAGAAATAAGCTTCTTTTCATGAAGAAAGAAGACATAAGGAGAAGTGTGCTGAGTTTTCATAAATGGTTTTATTTGTAGAAAATTGCCACATAATATTTTTTTTACAAAAGGGTCTCCATTTATCGAGATCCTGGGGTCACTCGGTGATGAGGGTTAATGAGTGTACAGTAGTCAATGGGACAATATCGTAGTAATCGTTAGTAGTGGAAATTTGGTAAATTGGATTACTTAAGGGGATGGCTCATCAAAAACTTATTCACGCTTGACTTGAAGACGACCATATTGTAGTAAGTCAGAAAGCAGGAAAACGAAACAGTTACACAGGCGTGCAGTTCTAAGAAAGAAACTTTGTTCATGGAATCTATGTTTAGGTTTCGGTACAGGTAAAGAGTGGGGGGATTATTAATAGTGGTTTCAGATAGACGAGTGTTTTCGTGAAAGACAGGCCAGGGGGAATATGAATTGGATCTCAGACGAGTACTTGTCATGAAAATAAGGATAAAGCAGAGACAGGCTCGTAACGTCTCTTCTGTGGAAAAGAGATTGCAGAGAAGGGAAAAGGGCATCCCTCACTAGGCTACGAAGAATAGAGAGACTAATGTGTCCTTAGCTGATTACTTACTAAAATGAGTGACGCAGACGGACAGAGGAAAAATTCAGCTTAGATTATTCTACATTGTTGGCCATATCTCATTAGCATGGCTTCCAATGACAGACTTATTTGAAAATTTTAGTTTTCTCTCGAAAAATGTGGTGAATATTCATACTTTACTGTGTTTACGTTTATGGATAAACATGTTCTCAGATAAATAAATTGTTCTTCATAGCATTTTGATTTTGTCTTCCACAGATTGCAAGACTAGCAAGGCCATCAAAGACGCTTTCACTTGCAACGGATTCTTCGAATGCAAGAATGGACAACGCAATTCCAACAAGATGTTCTGCCCAAATCAGCAGAGATTCGACGAAACGCAATCGAAATGCATTCCGGATCCAAAGTGTCCCCCACCAAAGAAACCTCTTCGTAAGTTTATCTTTTCACGAATTACAAACGCAGCATTCAATAATAATAAATTTAATAAATCGTTCATTCTTCGTTTATAAGACTGTGAAATCGCATGTTGAACATGAAGAGTTTCAAATGATATACTGTTTGTATTATACTTCTTTTGGGCAACTTTGGGCACATTTTAAGCGATAGTTTTCGTACACCCACCACCACAACATACACACACCAGACCAGACCACACACATCACACCATACCATAATATATCACATACTACACCACAGCACATATACACTATACCACATCACACTAGATTTGCTCAAAATTTATGACTACTTATAAATGTTATTTTGCTAAAATTATGTCGAGATGAGCCATTTGTTAAAATTTTATGGATTAATGAAAAACTTTAAAATTTCCTATTCCTCGTTGAAAAATAAATTTCTCGTAATTGTCTTAATATACGGAATTTAACTCCAAATTTTCATATATATATATATATATATATATATATATATATATATATATATATATATATATATATATATATATATATAGACAACATCTAGGCGCATACAAGCCCATAAGTCAGCCATCGGTGATCATTTATTACAGTGCCAGATCTGAACTGGAGGCTACACGGATAAAACTTTCTCGATCATACACAAAGCACGCTCGAAACCCGCTTAAAAATTCTTGAACCGGTGTTTGTTAATTTTCATCAGCCGTCTCTGTGTAAGCAGAATAAACACAGCCATGGTTTCGAAATTATTAAATGAGATTGTTTCTTTTCTCCCCACCCATACAATTGTTTTTTTGTTTTTTTTAATCTTTATCTACCCTCGCTAGTAATTCATGGTGTTTGACCACGTTTTTTAAAACGATGTTGCCCCTCATTGCCGACGTTTATTTTGAAAAGTGTCGGTCGAAAGACATCTCAATAGATTTTATTTTTTACCCCCCCTTTATTTATCCCCCTTTTGTCTAATTTTTGTTTTTTAAACATTGAATTAAGGAGAAAAATATTTTAGTTTCTGTTCTTTACCACACCTTTTCTTCTTTAATAATATATGTTAAAAAAATATTTGAAAAATGCTGCAACAATTAATAATAATAGCACTGCGCCCAGTATTATTCAAATGTTTAATATATATATATATATATATATATATATATATATATATATATATATATATATATATATATATATTTATTTATATTGGGGGGGTACAAAATTTAAAAATGCATTCGTTCGCTGTTTTCATACAAGTGTTCGATTTCAGCATACCATTAATGCCGACGACAGAAAGATGCCTGAAATAACCACACAAGATGCGACCCATGCCAGACAGTTATATCCGACGACGGATCGACCCGTTTTCGCTGATGTTTCCAACATGTGACTATCGTTTAGATATCGTTGGATATCGTTTATTCCCCGGGAAGCTGGTTGCGTTCACAAGACGTTCCTCAACCAAGTAAACCTCCCGGGGAGCGATAGTAGCACAGTGTTGTATGATGGTGGTTATGAAAAATACCGCAACAATTAATAATAATAGGACTGCGCCCAGTATTATTCAAATGTTTAATATATATATATATATATATATATATATATATATATATATATATATATATATATATATTGGGGGTACAAAATTTAATTATGACTAAATACAGACCAACTAACATTATGATTAAAATAAAAAATGAAACTAAAGGTTAGCTAACCAGGTTTCGTTCCTCGCTCAACAGAGCTAAATCGAGGAAAATACGATTACAAAAAAATAGTCATGAATATGGCGGGGGAGAGAAAAAAAAACGAAAAATAACCGGGGGAAAAAATTACATAAAAAGTCAAATTAATCCTAAAAGATTTTCTTTTTGCTGTCAACGAAGGTGAAAAATTTGCATAACGAATCTTTGATGGTACGTGCTGTTTCAAACGAAAATCCAAACTTTGCGATGTCCGCCCAAGATAGTGCGCGCTGAAACTACATTTGAATAAATAAATAAAGAATTATTATGGTGGTGGGGACATCTTTGCAAATGGACGACAACATAAGTCTAGTTGAAAAAAAAAAAACAATGCGTGGGACCGATGCAAAATAACACCGTTGTACAGACAAAAAGATTTGCTTAGCAAATCGGTCACTGATATTACCTAGCCAAGTTAGGCGTAGGTACACAGGGCATCGATTAACTAGAATTTCTTTAGGGTTGTAAAAATTCGAAACGTTCTTAATGACAGTAGTTTCAACAATGTCTAAGGGTTAGCCATTGTTGCAAAGGGTCTTAGTAATGAATTTAAGCTCGTCATCCAGATTAGCTTCGGAAAAAATTATCAAGGAGCTATGTGCTAAAGTCTTAATTAAGTTAAATTTTTCGTTTGTATTACAAAATGAGTGCCAACGCGTATAAAAACCGGTAAATATTTGTTTACGGTAATCGGAAGTAAGAAAACATGAAGATGTCTTGGAAACAAGAACATCTAAAAACAGAAGAGTAAAATTTCTTTCCTTGTCTACCGTAAAATTATGGATGGACGTTACTAAGGGACACAAAAAAAGCATCCGCTTTCGTCTCGTTGTCAAATAAGCAAACGGTATCATCGACATGACGAAAGTATATATATATATATATATATATATCAGTGAATCTATTATGCTCTTAACTCATCAGAAGAAATAGCAACAATCAATCCGCCAAAAGGAATTGAAATGTGATACGACATGATAAAAATCCGAAAATTGGAAGAGAAGCTGCAGTTACCTTTATATTTTTCCATTACGCCATATAGAATTTTTTGTAGTTTTATAAAGTAGAAACTATATATATATATATATATATATATATATATATATATATATATATATATATATATATATATATATATGAGACTTTGAGTAGTTTTTACTTTGTAAAACTACATAACCAGATACAAACTCATAATAAATGTAATATTGTTACTGGCACGAATACATTGAAAGTAAAACATATTTCCTTTATTATGCCAAGCGTTAACGCAGACTCTACAATATTATTGGTATGAATAAATTAAAACTAAAACGCATTTCCTTTTTTTATAAATGTTAAGTAGCAGTTGATCCAAATGACGTTCTTCTTTTTCCTTTCTTTAGAATGCTTCCCGAATTTCAAGCTCCATCCCTCTGATCCGAGCAAATTCTTTCAGGCCGCTGGTAAAGGCTGGATTGAACAGCGATGTGCCGTCGGTACCGGGTTCAATATGACCACCTGCACGTGTAGCAACGCATTGAACGTTAATAACAGTAAGTCGGTCGTTTTTTTTTTTACTTTTAATTATTTACTAGCACGGCTACGTGGTGTTGCCTGGGACAAAAGTATACCATATTTCTGTCAAAACTTCTATCACTCTATTCTTCTCTTTATCTTTCTCTCTTTCTCGCCTCCCGTTTCCTCCTCCCTTCCCCTTTCTATTTAGCCAAGCCCATTCCTCTCTATGCATACATACACACAGATAACTTTCTTTTATATAACAGATTCGTCATGAAATTATGTTACATATGTGTCTTGCTGGTGATCATCTAGCAATTAAATGGACAGTCATTTCATTTATCAATGAATACGAGACACTTTGTTTATAAAAAAGACTTAGTTTATTTTACTATATATTTAATATACACACTTCAACACAATGACGTCGGTGGGGTGGGGGGTTCGTGGTAGAGGTGGTCGCAAACTGTGTCAATTTTTATCCCGCATCTCTGACGTTGCTTTGTTCCTCTTCTCTTTTTATTGATATCTCTTCGACCTCTTAACCTATTTCCTCGCCAGCTTGTTACTGCACTTTTGCTGGTTTTCGGTCTGACCCATGACCGATTGACGTCATGTATCCAGGTCGCTACAAGTCCGGGGATTCCATCGTTTATTTTCGTTTGGCTAAATGTAGCTTAGGTCACCTTTCCTGGAATCCATTGTTCTTCCTGTTTGCCTGGACATTAGTTCGCTCGCACCTCTCCTTAACAATTAGTGTAACATGAGTGCGGTCACAAAGGAACAAACAAAAAAATCCAACTCAACCACCTCCTCTGCTTTAGCAAAAGGCATCCACCACCGTTACTTTCCAAACACTGCTTGTCTCTTGCGCTTTCTTTTGCAGTTCATTTCGTCTGCCATAAAATTAACAAAACGCCGACGTCTCAACACCAGCTTAAAAGTTTCTCGCCGCCACCATGGGGCCACACGCCAATCTCGTTCAGCACGCACTTTGCTCCTTTCTGACCATGTGCTGTCCTTTTTTTCTTATTCTTGTCACAGAAGCCTGTGTACACCTGCCAATTTTCACAGTGCGCAAATGGCTACTGTTGATATTTTCACATGCGCTGATACGCGCGCTGTTGCACTAGTTGGCAGTTCATTTTCAAATTAGCGCATAATAACACTGAATAATTGACCCACTTCCTCTGACGAAATCCAGTCCAGTTGATCCTTCCCTCAGGGAAAGAATAATTTTTTTTTCAAATTTTAGATATTATTTATTCAGAGCATTATTTTTTCAGCATTTTTATTAGACTAAATATGCAACATTCGAGGCCGCCATATTGCTTTTAAAATTTGTCCTTTCTAATGTTTGACTGATCGACCTTTTAAAGAACAAATGTGGCCTTTTTTACGCTCTTTCATGACTAAAAAATATGGCGGCCAAAAACATGGTTCATAAAAAAAGCCAAACGTAGTCTTAAGAAGGCCAATCTGTCAAACCTTAGAAAGGCCAAATTTTAGAAGCAATATGGCGGCCTCGAACGTCGTATATTTAGTCTAATAAAAATGATGAAAAAATGATTTAAAAAAACAACATTTTCTGGTTTTATATGTAAATAAAGTATGTTTAAATAAAGTATATGTAAATAAAGTATGTTTAAATATAGTACATTTAAAAAAGAAAACGTAAATATGTTAGAAAAAATATATTAACAAAAAAAAAAAAAAATCTTAACATTTTGTCCAAAATGAGTCTTATATAAGTAAGCAGTTTTGAAGGATACCGGGATTATTGTAGCAATTTTGTGCTTCCATACCTCAATTTACAGACCTGCTGCCATCTTTGAAATTTGGGGTCTCATTTTATGCACGATTAACAAAAAAGAATAAAAAATAAAAAAAATACAGAGGCGGGAGTACGGCTTCCACGTACGCCTTATTTTATTTCAATTTCTTTTCTTTTTTTTTTTATAACAGAGCAAGTATGTAAACTGGTTAACTTACCGATGACACAAAACTTAGTCGAACAAGCCCACAACTGGTATATTAACTTTAAAGATGTGTACATCGTAAACAACGCAGCCGAATTCAAACCAAACAGTTACCTGATTGTTCCGGTTGTAACGAACAATGATTTCCATGACCAGATTTCCATTACAATCAGTTTTAAGTTAGGAAACGTCCAACAAAACACAGTCGCGGTCCTCGGAAACAGCGAATGTAAGATCGTCCCGACCTTCGGAATTCATGTGAGAAATCCAAACACTAATTCTCCGCAAGTAGTTGGACAATTCATTATGGAAGGAACCACAACGCCAGTTGATATCTCAGCTACGATGGTAATTTGAGCTTTATTTTTTTTAATTTTTATTTATTTATTTTTCTTTTTTTGATTCATGGACGATATTTGGTACTTATTTAATATTGAGGTACATTAGAACTATGACAGCACGAAAGAAAATAACACAAAAAGTTATGGATATACACAGTGTTCCAAAAGTCTTGGGCACATGTTGACATTTAATATCTCGAGAACTATTAAGACTATAAAAAAACGCGTGTGGTATATTCAGAAAGTTTGTAATCTTAACTTTTCCATGGAATGTTCAAAAATGTTCAATGTGAGCACCATTGGTCACACGATACACATCAAGCCGATAGTCTAATTCTTGCCAAACACGTCACAGCATCGCGTTGTCAATGGTTGCTACAATTTATTTTATTCGGGCCTTCAGCTCATCCACGTCTCTTGGAATGGAAAGCACACAGACCAGTCCTTTCACAAATCTCTACAAAATAAAATCACAGGGTGTGAGACATTTTTTTTTTTTTTTTTGCAAAATGCACGTTGAACAAGTGTCCATGATTCAGTTTTTGTAAATTCAAGCACACAAAACACCTTTTTTGGTTGAGTGAACGCCATTATTGGATCTGATAAGAAATGAAAAAAATCAATAACAAAATTGCAAAAAACTGAATGCATTTAGCTTTAAAATGGCGCCACTTTCATCTTACTAGCATTCATAGTTTAGCAGATATGAGGAATTGAAAGGTGTCCAAGACTTTTGGAACGTCCTGTATTTTACTTATCAACGAAAAATATTAGTGTGCACAAAAAATGACGGAAAATTAGCGAGTAGAATTTTTATAAAAAATAAAATTAATTGACTATTCGTAGTGCACGAACTGTTTACTTCTATAGTAATCTTATAAATTATACATATAAATGTTTTTGGAGAAGACAATAGAAGTGGTCCTTTATCTCTCTCCTAAGCTAAAGGTAGCTATGAGGTCCGAACCTCCTTTAAAACTTCAGATATATCTTATTTTGATTAAATTTATAGCATATGTATAAAATTTATTGGGGAAGACAACAATGGAAGTGGTCTCCAATGTTGGTGTGCCTCATTATGTGCCAAATATCTGCTTGTCCTTACCTTTAAGTGTCACGTTGTGAAAAGCTTCCTAAAACTTCAAATGCATATATCCGATTTGAATAAAATTTAAACCAATATATATAAGACATTAATTCAGAAAGTTTTCCGATATTTCAGCTTCTTGCGGGGCAAAAGTGAAAGAGGGTGCAATAAAAACAAAGAAAGTAAAATGGCGTCGTGGGCATAGAAAAGTATACAGTAGTGATCCTTATTTAAACTCCTGAGCAACGCGGGGTGTGTGCGGTGTATATTCAGATTGGCACTTATGGCGGCATTTAAAGTTAAAGAAAATACAGAAATGTCTGTATGATACCAGTCACGGGACGAAGATGAAAAATTCTAAAAAAAAAAAAAAAAAAAAAAACAAAAACACGGAATTTGATCAAGTATTTTTTTTCTCTTTTTTTTTTATAAATAAAATCAAATTGACTCTGTTTCGATGAGGGTGAAAAAAAATGAAATCAACGAATCCGTAGAAAAGGGCAGACAACCCTAATGCACGTGGAAACTGTCAAAATAATCACTGATTATCTACCCTCATTATGTTCTCTAGAGAAACGTACCCTCATCCGTCACTTATCGGTAAAACAATGGCAAAGTTGTTTTTCGTAAAAAAAAAATAAATAAATAAATAAAAATAAAATAAACTACTTGCTTGAATTTTGTGATTTTTAGAATATACAATCTTTATTCCATGGCAAGTAAGTACAAAAAAGTTTTTCTTTATTTTTGGTTATCACTATGAGTGCCAATTTGAATAAGCACCCTCTCTGCTAGTAATCTAGAGATTAATACCGTATAGTCTTTCACGTACGTACGTCACAGTTTCCAGATTATAAATAATTCGATCGATTAATGTTCGCAGTATGTTATCACCTTCTATCCTTCTTTTTTAATAAATAGGATCTCCTGATCACCGAAGACGCAATAAAAAAATTCAAATTAAAAAAAAAGTGATGCCATTTTGGGCCATAAGTGAAACTAAAATATACCTTCTTGGTAGTATCTGTTCTGTCTAAAGATGGTATAATAATATCGTGAGGTTTCCGTTTGTGTCGGGCGTCCATACAATGGAAATATGTCACAGACTCCTATAAGAATATTGGAAATAAACCGTAATAACCAGATATATTCTGACACATTAACCAGATTATTTAGATAAATACTTCCACAGTTTTAACTACAATAATATCACAGGATCTTCATTCACGCTGAACGCCCACAAGCAATATATTACATGTGAAAGATGCCGCTGTGGAATTTCCACAGGTCCCGCTAGTATATAAGAATATGCTAAGTAAATTCCATGTTCAAAGTGGACATGTGTACTGTGTTTCAAACGCCCACATAACTATAGAAATCTGCGTATAGCAACGCATGCGCCAAACTGCATAGGAGATTAAATATAGAAAATGTGATAAGAAGGAGTTGTTGAACTAATCGAGGGTGAGTCTCTATGGAGAAGTGAAAGAACTCTTCTATCTATGGATGACACTAGATCAGTTTTTGGTGCAAGCACGTTGTAAATATCTGCTCGGATTCGATCGACACCTGATGTCGCCGTCGGAATATGCCAAGCGCCGTTAAAAACGCTTGGAAACCCACTCAAATTATTATTTTTATTACTTAATAGTATTTACAAGTTAAATTTAATTTTTACGATATTTTTGTTTATTAAATTGTTAGGTGAAAGTACAGAATAGTTACAAAACATACTCCCTTCTCCGTGTTAAGAATAGTTTTTTTAAATGATATAGTTAAACGAGCAATTTCTCGGGTACATTCGACACACGGCTGTCAAAACTTCCAACTTCAAAACTTGACACTTTGTTGTCAAAACTTCCAACTTCAAAACTCGACACTCAAGTTAACTTGCACGCGCCTACGTACATAGCACACGACTTCTTCCAACTCGCTTTCCTGTTCGCTTCGCGTCTGCTTTTATTCACCTGTCTCATTTGCATAGAAACGGCGTCGCTAGTCCTTCCCTTTTCTTTTCTTTTTTTTATTTATGCACCAACGACCCTTTGAAGCATGCACACATACTAGCCAAGTAAGTTACGATTTTCTCTACAAATAATGACGTTATTTCAGCGCGGTAGCATAAAGGGTGTGTCCCAATATAATGTAAACATAAAACCAAAATACTCTGAACAAATATAGAAACCAACTAATTATCGATATTGTCCAGTGTGGCCCATAAACAGCTCACAACGCTCACTGATTGAATCGAAAACGGTCGTAATCAGTTCAGTTGGTATGTTGACATCTTCTTTCAATGGTTGCTTTCAACTCCTTCATTGTATCTCGTTTTGTGGTGTGAACAAAGTGCCATTCTTTATTCCTAAACATCTCTTGGGAATGTGGTATAGTGTATTCATGTAGCAAGTTGAGATACTTTAAAGAGTGTATACATTTTATTGGGACAACTTGTAGATACATAACTACCTGCTATTGTTGGTCCAGCCATACAGGACATTTTATCAAAAAAAAAAAAATCCGGTTTGTAATATGCAATAGTAACAACATCCGGTTCGTACAATGCACCGGTACCCATTTTTGTTACCCAAAACCGGGTAGCTAGTTTAGACGCGTTATATATACATTCTAGTCTCGTCAAATCTCGCCGAACGACAAGGTGGGTGTATAAGATGTACCGAGTTTGTCTTCTTGGGTTTTCAGACGGGAGACACGTGTGTTAATTTCATCTACGTTATCAGCTTGTTACTGTTACAAGAAAAGATTGGAGCAACAACCCCAAAGCTTTAAAAGAAGAGACGTTACGATCCTGTCTCTGTTCTATCGTTATTTTCATGGCAGGTGCTCGTCTGAGCTTCAATCTACGACCACCCCCCACTCGCTGAACTTTCACAAAAAATACTCGTATAGCTACAACAACAATCAAGTTTCCACCACTCTCTATCTGTGCCTAAATCTAAACTCAAATTCCATGAACAAAGTTTCTTTCCTAGAATTGCCTTCGTGTGGAACTGTTCCACTGTCCTGCTTTCCAGCTCACTACAATATGGTCATCTTCAAGTCCAATGTAAAAAAGATTTTGTTGAGCTGCCTCCCTAAATAATCCATTTCTACCCGATTCCCACCATTAACTATCAGGTTGACAAGAAAGTTCTCGTGATTTTTAACTTTTAAATTCAGATGAACATAACTGAACTCAACCAAAAATTTATCGATCGAAATAAGCACCATCAGAATCAACGCACTTTTGCCAACGCAAAGCAAATGTATTTATGCCAGTAACATAAAAATCTTGCGTTCTGGTGGCGATGACGTCGCTGAAAGCGTTTTTGATATCGCTTAGGTTTTTTAAGCATTTCTCACGCAGAAAGTTGTTGAGATGCTTGAAAAAGTAGTAACCGGTAGGTAAGATGTCTGAGAGTATGGCGGATGAGGCAGAATTTCGTAACCCAATTCGTTTGACTTCTGTAGGGTTGGTTTAGCAACGTGCGGTCAGGCTTTGCCATGGAGGAGAATTGAGCTTTTTCTGTTGACTAATACTGGATGTTGTTAAAATTTCTAATGCATTTCATCCATTTGTTCACAGTGCTTCTCTGTATAATGGTTTCGCCTGCATTGAAAAGACTGTAATAGATAAGACCAGTCGCAGACCACCAAACAGTCATTAGTGTGAGGTATATGGTTAGAAAAAAAGAAGAAAAAAAACATACCGGGCGTATCTGCATCGCTCTTTGGGAAAGAAGAAGGAAAGGATGGCCAGCACATTTGTATACGCAAAGGGCATCTTGGGAAGGCAGAGCATGATGGGAGAAGCAATTTTTTTTTTCCTGTCTTTTCCTTTTTTTTTTTTTCTAGATAGGAGGATATAAAAGCAGGGAAAAATTTCCTGGGGCAGCAGAGAGAAAAGAGTCGTGAACATCTTCTCTTGAAAAGAATTTTGTATTGCTGACGTTCGGATTGTGCGGTGTGACATTGGTGGCGAGAGGTGACGAGATTGGAAAAGAAGAGGGCAGAAACGTGCTATTGTCGAGAGAGTGACTCACTCCTTCCCGAACTCCAGAACCGAATTCTGATTATAACCCTAGAAGCTATTTCGGCGCAACATTGGTTTCTGGAAATGTTGTGAAGCTTCGTTGGCGTTTAATCACTGAGCTGAGTGCCGCCAGTTGTCGTAAAGAATCAACTTTTCATCACAAGTCACAACCCAATCGAGAAACGGGGCGTTCTTGTTGTCTAAAATAAGGGAAGATGATACTTCATAACGGCGTTTCTTTTGGTTGTCGTTCAATTTGTGAGGCACCCATTTATCAATTTGATTTGTCTTTCCAATTATGTGGCGATTGGCTTCAACTAAAGCCCTTAATTGATCATTGTGAATATCCGATGGCGGACCACTACACTCATCATCTTCAAGATTCTCGTCGCCGCCACGAAATTTCTTAAACCACCATTGTGCTGTGCGATCAGTAGTGGTGTCTGGACCAAGCACTTTGTTGATATGACGAGCTGTTTTAGTTTGTATTGAAATAAGAAAATTGTGCGAATTTGCTTTTTTTTATCTTCTATTCAACGTTTCGAAAAGAAGACATAATTGTTTTAAAACGATTGTAATTTAAGCATTTAGATAGAGCGAAAAACGCTCTTTGAAATCTATATATATAAAAGCGAAAATGTATGTATGTATGCATGTGTGTTCGCTTTTTCTGTATGTCAACAAAGGCTTTTTTCAGAGAAGCAGTCGCTCGCTTTACAACTTTTTAAAGCTTTTTATATCACATACAAATCGTAATATCTCACAGTTAACAACGAAGCTCGCCTGTCTATTTAATTTGCTCGATTTCGGGAAGATAAATATTCAATATTTGTCGCTCGCTGCATGTGGGTTAGTCTTTTTCCTATAACATCTTGGGGGGGGGCGTTCAGCAGTAAATGAATACTATCCCGCAGTCAAACTTGACCTCATTAACTCATTAAAACGGGCACCTGCTAAACCCAAGTAATTAAATAAATTAAAACGTGTTTCCGTTAGCATGTCGCTGTCGGGCAATGGTTAACGTCGCACTTTTTTTTTCACATTTTAATTTACAACTTTGCCTCAAGGGTACGGGTTCGATCCTCATACTTACTTTTTTTTAACCCCCCCCCCCCGGAGTTTCCACACACACCTCCAAACACCCAGGCAACGCTGGGTACCCCTCGCTAGTGATATATAAAGTAAAATTATTATAGTGAAAACTTATTTGAAAATACATTATTTGACATCTAAATTTAAAATTCCGCAAGAACTTTCTTCTCAACCTATTATTAATAAGCTATTGTCTCAGTAACCACCGTACACTTATTAACTCCTACCCCCGAGTGGCCTTCGGGCCTTGATATGTGGTGACTCTCATGAAAACAAATGTGATATCAGCATAGTTTTCTGTTGCTTTCAATTAAAAAAGGGTTTAAGTCGAACTATATATATTAAACGTTCGTCCTTTAATTCTCAATTTCCAAAAAAGATTTAATGTTTTGTTTTATCTCTGATAGCGTTTGTCTTAAATGCTAGTATGTTAATATTTGTTATTATTGGTGGTATGGACGCACGTTTTAAGCCGGACAGTTTTTGAGAAAGGGGGAGGGCAATATCATTCTGCTACACAACATAAAAGCTCACAGGCTTAAAAATGTTCAGAACGACCGGTTCAGACGATTATCATAACTACTACTTCAAATCTTATTACTTATCAATATAGATCAAAGATCCAGAGATGACGCAGCTGAGAAAAATTGGAGGGTTATATATTAAGGTGCATTTGATATTGAAACAGTTATATTGCATAGTGAGGTGGGATATTATTGTTCTTATAACGGGATCAGATTTAAACGTATAAATCGTATGTATTGTTTGTTTAGCCAGAGTTAGAGATATCGACGTATAAACTGGATCATGTTGTATCAGAGAGTTATCACACGGGTATATTTTACAGTTCATTCATAAGAAGAATAATATATGCTTCATACCTTCTTTCTTCATGGGTTCTTCTATCTTCCTGTTGAGCTCTGTGGCGAACATGAAATGACCAGCGCCAGCCAATTGAGACATATTCTTCCTTCTTTTGTGAAACCACTGAACAACACTTTATATTTTTATAATATAAATTTATTTCAGTTGTCTCAAATGGTTTTCACAGGGTCTGCATTTCTTGTCTGCATGTTTATTCTTCCCAGCCTGCTTCCTGGCCGTCTGTTCACTCCCCTGACTAACTCCTGACTGTCCACTCTCGTAATCAAACTCCAACTCTCAACTCTAAACTTTCCGACATCTGACCCAAGTTTTATTACGTCATCATTCAAAATCACATATATCCCTTACGTGTGACCTTTCCACGTCTGCCTGCACAAGGTTATTTTGTTTATATTCAACCTAGCTAATTTATGTAAATATCCTCAGCTAAAATCCATTGGTACATTTAATTCTATAAACAATAAATAACTCCCAATGTAAACTATTTGAAGAATATCATTGAATAGATAGATAAATAGATAGATAGGCAGATAGATCGATAATAACTAATTAAATTTTAACAATGTTAATTACTCAACGGGAAGCTACATCGACCAAAATGTTGTGAGAAACACTGTTTTATTAAATCTATGTGTAAATGAATCTAATTTTAATTCTTTCTTTCTTTTTTTTTTTTTTTTTTACAACACTACAGATACCAAATGCGTGGACAACGGTCAAGCTAGTGAAAAAGGGTGATACCGTAAGCATGTGGGTCAATAACAATTTAGTTGGCCAAAAAACTCTCCGAGGTCAGTATATCTTTAATGAAATATGACAGCTAAAGAATCAATGGCCTAATTTTTTAAAAATTATTTTTCTTATAACATTTTCACCCCAAACAAGGCACAGTGGCACTTTGATGTAGGGGCCTACTATCAGGAGATAAGTTGCTGGGATACTATGTAGGGAGTTGAGCAGCAAGATGTCTGTTCACATTACACTTGAACTTCTGCATGTCAGTACAGTTGGGAAAGCAGGAACCCAGAAGGGCATTTCAGAGTCTAGCAGTTCTGGGGAAGAAACTATTAGATTAGAAGGCTTTCTTACATCTAGGGATCTCTACTGTGTCGGGGTGAGACTTTGCTGTTTGTTGGGGGTATTTAGGTCAAGGGGATACAGATTTGTAGTTCGTTGGAACATTCACCATTAAAATACTTGTAAAACAGGCAGAGGGATGCGGCATTTCGTCGATGGGACAGAGGCTGAAGCTTAGATCATAGTTCAGGACCTATCAGGTTGGCGACTCTCTTTTGAACGCTGTCCAGAAGTGAGAGACTAGTAGCAGATGCACCAGCCCAAATGTGACAGCAATACTCCATACATGAGCGAATGGTGACCTTATAGAGGTACAGGATACATTCAGGTGTAAGTAACTTTCTAGCACGGTAGAGAGAGCCCACCTTCTTTGCAGCAGCCTTCACAATGGTCTCGGTGTATGTGTTCCAACTCATGTTCCCTGTGAATATTAAGCCGATGAGTTTGAAAGAAGTACTTTCAGGAAACGCATCTTTACCCCGAGCTATGAATAGTAAAAAAAAAAGACTAAAATATATTTCTCTTATACTGAACCTGTTAACAATGATTATCTCCTCTTTCAAACTTTTTTTATGGCTATTGCTCCAGACAAAGTACAAAACTACTTGATGTAAGGAACTAAAAAAATAACAAATATTACTCCAAATTTAAAAACTAGCCAATAATAAATGTTAGATGAATACATTCCAACCCAGAAAACAGCAATTCTCCCCTCTTTGTCAGAAACATCACTCCTGGAATGTTAGGACTAAAGGACCAATAAGAGAATGAGGGTTATGGGGCTGCTGAAAATAAACTTTCTTGTAATTGATATGTTTTAAACAACAGTAGCAGGCGTGACAAGGCCATCGATGGTGGACAGGTCTGACCTCCAGTGATATTAGAACCGCAAACTAGCTAACAGAATTTTGGTCCAAATCTAGAAGGAATCCACATCAATATTTGTCATTCTCTGGTCATCTCTGCCTCGCAGGTAGAATTGCAGATCTATTAAATTTATTCTGCATATGTACAACCGCCACTCCTTTAAATGTTCTGAGTAAAACCTTCCCTGACTTAGTATGCAACTGCCGAGTTTTGCTGCTCACAACGTCAAAGATGAACATGCAATCTTGTGTGTCTAACGACTTATGAGGGAGATTTTTTTTTTTTTTTTTTACACAGGGGTCACCACTTATCAAGGCCCGGAAGCCACTCAGGGATAAGGGTTATTGCAAGTACATTACGTTAGTGTGGAGATTTGATGAAGTGTTTACTTAAGGGGGCGGTTCATTAGGAATTTGTTAACGTTGGACTTGTACACATCCAAGTTGTAGTCAGGTGGGATGCAGACCAAAACCCTGATGCATGATCTTGTTGGACTCTGTCCTGAAGTAGATTCGTTAAATAAACAAACAGGCAGCAACAGCAACAGACTCATTTTACTGAGATAGATTTAAGATTTTCGCCAACGCTTGTCAATGCTAGTGCAATGCTTGAGCAGCACTGCTACTCCATATACATTCATTTCATAGCAGGTACTCGACTGAGATGGTACTTCCACGATAAGATATAAACAATAAGAACTCGTCTAGCAACAACCACTGTCAATAGTTTTCCTTTCTCGCTCTCACTATCTAAAACTAAGCGAAACTTCCATGAGCAAAGTTTCTTTCCTAGAACAGACCGCCCTGTGAACACAATACCGCTTGGCTGTTTCTCAGATATCTACAAAATGGTGGTTTTCAAGTCCAATGTAAACAAATTCTCTGTAATAATCAAATTCTGCCTGATCACAACATCATTACCAATCATCATGGTGTCGTCTCACCGTTAACCTTGCACTCATTTAACCCTTGTCCTTAAATGGCATTTGGGCCTTGATAAGTCTTGCCACCTTCGTAAATAAAAAAAACAAACAGAAAAAAAAAAAATTCCTCAATGCTGATGAAAACAAAGTAAAACCTTTAAGGCAATATATATAATTCAACAAACATTTATGGTTTCTGAACCTGACTTGGTCTACTACTATTGTTACCGTAAACGATTGCTGTCCTGTTTATTATTTATTTATATTTATTTTTTATTTATTTATTATTAAAACGTTTATTACTACGGTTTCTTTTACCGTTTTACCTTACTGTTACTTTTACTAAGAGTCTGTGTGTTTATCACCGTTCTTACATATACGTGTGTGGGTGTGTATGCTCTTACATATCTTACGGGCAGTTCACTGTTATATGTGTGTGTGTGTGTGGGGAGGGGTGTTCTTATCCTTACACCGTTTCTTGCCTTGGAAGGTCTCGAGACATGTATGTGCAATTGTAGAATATGTACATACCTGCTTGCCTTGGCCAGCCGATGATATCTTCTTGGACGCTGGTCTGCCATCTCGTTGGGAAGTGGTCACTGCAGACAGATGCATCGATAAACAATAAGATGGATTTGAAGCTTCAATCTTTTATTTCAAGGCAAGCCTATCACCTCGGACCTTGATTGTCGGGAGAGACCTGAAATCTCCGATCCGCTTTCTCTGCTACCCAAAACCAACTCTCCGCCCATGTGGTTGTCAACCGGAAGCCTACGACCATAATTCCTGTGTCACCCCTAATTTCCGGTGCATTCTCTTTAGGTTGATACCTGTCAAACCTAACCTTTTGTGACCCTGCCAAGTCGCTGATAAGAAATAAAAATATACTTACATAACTTTCTATTTCTAAAACTACCTATATAGCAATTAAGCTGGGATTCCCAATACTACACTATGAAATCATGTTTATTAAATCGTGTTCGTTAGAGAATGTCAGTAGAATCCTGTGTGTATGTGTGTGCAAAGAATGAAAAAGGCGAATTGTGTTTGTGTGTGAGCACATATGGAGGCAACGTATCCACTGAGAAGATGTATAAAAAAGTATGTATGAAGTACCTTAAATATGTTTCAAAACATTTTTTGTACAGGCATTTAAAATTGTCATAGACTCTCGCAAAATTCAGTATGTTATTGCTATATATCTTATGAGATGACTGACCAATTCTTATGATTTAAAGTTTAAATGAACAGCTACCACAGGAATTGGAATACACCCTACTAAAGCCTGATTGTCACAGCTGGTGAATTTCAAAAATGCAATCTGGACGTAAGGACACTTTAGAAGAATGATATGCAATAAAATTCTGTTTTAACTAGGAAATAATGCACAGAAACCTATGGAATGCTTCAGACTGCTTTTGGACCATCTTGCATGAATCAAGCATCTGTTTTTGAGTGGCATAAAAGATTCAAGGAAGACAGGGAGTCTGTGAGGGATGATGAGAGGTGTGGGAGGAGTAAGGAAGTCAGAACACCAGAGTTGATTGGCCAAATAAAGAATTTCATGGATAAGGACGGTCGTTTGTCTATAGAGACAATAAGTGCACAGTTTGATGTCAGTGTGGGAACTACACACAATTATTCGCAAGGAACTAAAGATGCAGAAGATTTTAGTGAAAGCACCAGTCTACAACTCCTTGTCACAGACTATTTAACCAAAATTGGCATCAAGACACTTCTTCACCCTCCCTTTAGCCCAGACCTTGCTTCCTGTGACTTTTGGTTATTCCCTAAGCTTAAAGCAAACCTTAGAATCTGTTGTTATGAGATAATTGAGGCAATGAAAGAAACTGTGACGTGAGTCATTGACACGCTCACACAAGGACTTCCATGAGGCATTCCAGAAGTTGTTTGTTGGAACTGTACAACAAATGCATTGCAGCCGGAGGAGATTACTTCGAAAGAGACTAGAGTTTCATGTACTATCAATAAAAGTGCCCATACGAAAAAAATCTGGAAATTTATTGAAGGCACCTCATATGTGTGTGAGTATGTCTCCACATGGTGTTTGCTTGGAATTAGGTTCACAAGAATATGTTCGACCGTCTGAGTAGAAGATATGTGCACGTGTGTATGTGTGCATGTGGTGTTGGCTATGGAATTGAGTTCATGAGAATGTGTTCAACAAAGTCTAAGTAGAAAAAGACTGAGATTAGCAACATCACGTCTGTAAGAGAGAGGTTGCAGAAAAAAAAAGAATGTGTTGGAATAATCAAAATACAAATATATTCCTCCATCTTATCAAAAACTCTGAAATGGGACAGAAATTCACCAGCCCAAATATGACAATAGTACTACATACATGGTTTGATAGTAGATTTGTCGAGCAACATCACGTTTGGGCGAAGATCACAGTGCAGTATCTGTTCTGATGTTACAGTTCACCTTTTATGTTCATGGTCAGTGGAGGAGAAATCCTTCATGACTGAGACAATTTTAATTTTTGTTCCTATCCAGAGTGCCCCTTTTTGAGGAGCTGGATTTCCCCCACATTAAAAACTGACCTTGTGTCTAACTCTGTTCTCGTGGGAAGGCAAATAAATAAGACCATCATGTCTGTGAGAGAATGGTTGTAGGGAGGAAGAAATGGTGGGAACAATCAAAGCACAAACAAGATTCTGCACTTTATCAAAAACCCTCAAATGGGCTAGATCCACCATCGTCAGATTTATGGCCGCTGATAAGCTGCTAATAGTTATTTTTATATCTATCCAGAGTACCTCCTTTTGCAGATTTGGGCTTTCCACATTGTCAACCTCGACTCACACTCAGACTAGATGGGGAGTCAAGAAAATATCTTCACCTATTGTCTTCAGGCTGGGTTGCTTTTCTCTTCAATATCCTATATCCTATTCCATTAAAAAGCTATTCTTCCAGGAGGTACGTCCAAGGATGGATGAATACTGTTGCCACATCTGGGCAGGAGCTGCTAGAAAGGATTTATCCTGCTTGATAGGGTTCAAAATAGACTTAATAGCCTTGTAGGGGGATGTCCTTTTTTTCTTCCATGCAACCTCTTTCTCATAGAAGAGATGTTGCGAGTTTGTCTCTGTTTTATCATTATTTTCATGGCAAGTGCTCGGCTGAGCTCCAATCTATGGTTCCCCCCCCCTCGCCAAACTTTCACAAGTCTACCAGAAAACACAATCACTAATTTCCCCCACTTTTTATCTGTGCCTAAACCTAAACGTAGATTCCATGAACAAAGCTTCTTTCTTAGAACTGCACGCCTATGGAATTGTCTTCACTTTTCCTGCTTTCCAGCTGACTACAATATGGTTGTCTTCAAGTCTAACGTAAACAAGTTCTTGATGAGCCGTTCCATATAAGTTAACAAATTTACCGAATTTCCATTACTAATGATTACTATATTGTCCAATTTCTACTGTGCACTCTTTAACCCTTATCCTCGAGTGGCCTCTTGGCCTTGATAAGTGGTGATGCCTATGTAAAAAAAAAAAATGAAGACTTTACAGTTTTTCATCTCTTTTAGAAAAAGTGTGTTTTTGTTATTATATTGTTTTTATTTTTATATTTTATTTTTATATTATATTTATTTTTATATTATATTATTTTTATTATTATATTATTTTATTTTTATATTATATTGTTTTTATTTTAATATTATATTGTTTTTACTTTATTATATTGTTTTTATTTTAATATTTTATTTTTATTTTAATATTTTATTTTTATTTTTATATTTTATTTTATTTTATTTTATATTATTTTTATTTTTATATTATATTGTTTTTATTTTAATATTATATTGTTTTTTATTTTTATATTATATTGTTTTTATTTTTATATTATATTGTTTTTATTTCTATATTTTATTTTTATTTTTATATTATTTTTATTTTTATATTATATTATTTTTATATAATATTATTTTTATTATTATATTATTTTTATTTTTATATTATATTGTTTTTATTTCTATATTATATTGTTTTTATTTTTATATTATATTATTTTTATTATTATATTATATTATTTTATTTTTATATTATATTGTTTTTATTTTTATATTATATTATTTTTATTATATATTATATTATTTTTATATTATATTATTTTGATTTTATATTATATTATTTTTATATTATTTTTATATTATATTATCTTTATATTATATTATTTTTATTTTTATATTATACTGTTTTTATTATTATATTATATTATTTTTATATTATTTTATTTTTATAATATATAGTTTTTATATTATATTATATTGTTTTTATTTTTATATTATATTATTTTTATGTATTTTATATTATATTATTTTTATATTATATTATTTATATTATTGTATTATATTATTTTATTTTTATATTATATTATTTTTATTTTTATATTATATTATTTTTATATTATATTATTTTTATATTATATTATTTTTCCAGGGTTTATCAAGAAGCAGGATTGTGCCCTGACCCTTGGACAATCTTTTGGAATGGGCAATTTCACTGGATTTATGAAAAATGTAAGCAAAAATATTTAGTAGGCATATCCTGATCAGTTAATTTGTTTGTCTGGTTGTTAACAAGTTCGCCTAAATATTGATAAAATTTTTATTAGCAAATTTACATGGATATTAATCAGATCTTCATGGGAAACTTTACATGAATACTACTTCAAGGTCAAAATCTTTCCAACAATAAGTGTTGGATGGTAAAGATTTTGACCCAGTAGACAGCAATTCTTCCCTCTTTGTCAGAAACATCACTCATGGAATATGAGGACTAAAGGACAAAATAAGGGAAGCAAGATTTATGCATACTGGTATTTTATGTGCTTTTTGCTTCTTTTAATGAAGAAAGTAACACAAGGAGACGTTTGCTGAGTATTTTCATATATGGTTTTATTTGGAGAGAATTTACTCAAGGTAGAGAGACAAATGTTATCATAGTTATTTACTTTTTTTCTTTTTTTAGCTCATATTCACTGCTATTTAAGATTGTATCGAAGAGAAGACTGATAGGAGTTGATCAGCGAGTTGTATGTTCACATTACATCTAAACGTCTGCATGTTAGTACAGTCAGGGAAGCAGGAAACAGAGAAGGAACTCCAAAGTCCAGCGATACTTAACTTTTTAACTTAGCGAAATGAGTGATACACGCGGACAAAGACATCAGTAACATTCTCTGAGATTACCAGGTTTCTACATTATTGACGGTGACTCATTCCCGTGGCTTCCACAAAGAGATTGATCTGAAAAACCCTAGTTTTCTCTCCCTTCAAAAACGTAACGTCATTCTTCATCGCTGTGTTTTGTCTACACTGTTTGACCTCTGATCCCTCCCTCAATTCGACCTCACCCGTATTTCATTCAACCCTTGGAACATTTATGGTTTGCAGATTTGCGTTGTGTGACACTTTATTAAATAGAGAACTGCCAGGGAATGCCAAGTCACCTAAACGATTATGATTATGATCCTTTGCGATGTCTAGAAATGATGTTATGTATCCGGATAAAAATATTTATGCTAAAAATATGTATCAAGAAAAAATATTTATGCCGTAAATGAAATCATGGTTAGTGTTCCCCATAGACTTCGGTCCACTGTTGGTCCGATTCTTCTGAAGACATCACATGATTTGAACTTGGCAGAATACATGGGGTAGGTTGCCATTATCTTCCCCAGCGCAGTGGCTTCTGACTCGCCTGTTTCCACCTATCTGTTGTCCTTAGATTATCCGCATAACTGCAGTTGAATAATGTAACTCTTAATACCAACGAACTGTTGATCTGCTAGAGATTCATCCTCCCCCATGGCCATCACGTCCTGCGCCGACGTCATCAGAGTTATCTTCTCTTAGATGCATGTCTTTACTAAGACTAGGGATGCATCTCTCCCAGTGAAGTAATGCGCCTCCAGATACCAACCTGGAAATTTCTTTTGACTTAGGGCAGTACTATATTACATCTTGTCAAAATTCACACTAGCTAATTTAATCGCCATTGACATAGGGCCTCTAATATGCAAGAAATATGTCTGAATATACTTTCTTTTTTTTTTTTTTTGCTTATTTCTTTTTCTTTTCTTCTTTTTTTTTGTGCAGGTTGAAATCAATAAATGCCCATAAGAAAATGCTGTTTTTGTTGCTGCAACATCTGAATTACCTCCCTTGTTCATCATGGTATTGATCGGATAGTGATTGCCTTTTATTTCTCATCACCACTTAGAGAGCAGACATTTAATTTCTTTGTTCAAACAAATATCGGTAAACGTCCTGACCTGATAATTTTATCAGAAAAGTTCTATGCAATTTCCCAAAAATTGTATAACTTTTTTTTTTAATTATGATATGCTGAACGTACTGACATTAAAATGAATTTGCATATAAAATGGAAAAAAAAAAAAAAAAAAAAACTTTTTAACTATCATATATCCTATGAAAAGGATATATTCGTTTGAAGTAGCTGAGTGGTCTTAGCTGTTATATTCAAATAATACTTTCTGAAGGTATATCCTTAAGCATGAGTATATTGGCTTATTTCCAATATGTTTTATTGGCATAGATGAACCTGGGCAGTAGTTAATATATATATATATATATATATATATATATATATATATATATATATATATATATATATATATAAAGGGAATAGAAAATAGATCAAGCAAAAAGAAGTATATCCTTACGCATGAGGCTTTTAGCATGCCTTTTAAGGTGTCTTACAGGCGGCTCTACTAGTCTGTATTTATGGCTTAACCAACCAATCATATTCTTGTAAGAGGGAAGAACACAGATGTACCCATATACATTACATCAAATTAGTAAACATGTCAGTATATTGGCTTATTTCCAATATGGTGGACTATTTTATTAGCATAGATGAACCTGGGCGGTAGTTAAGATAAAAAAAAAGGAAATCGAAAATAGGTCAAGCAAAAAGAAGTAGTTATTTATCTGAAAATAGTTTATTGAAAACAATTAAAATATATATATTTACATCTAGAACATAGTTCTAAAGACATTTTTGTCTGTTTATTCAAATTTTCAAAATCTAATAACATCTGACTGCTGTTTCGACAATTACATGAAGCAAGGAAATTTCTATTTACAAATAAATAAAGGTAAAAATTAAAAAAAATTTTTTTAAACACTTTCCTTGATGATAGATATTTCATTATCTGAAATTAATAAAAAAAAAGATTTTTTAAAAATCTCATGATTTTTAATAAAACGTCAACATAAAAATATCTAATGATTTAAAAAAAAAAATCTTTGTATGGTTTCATAGGAATTTTGTCTGTTTTTTTTTCTTTTCAAACTTGAAATTTCTTAAATATTTTTCCAAGAACTTTTGCCAACACTACAGCATTCACAAGTCGAAAAAGGTTCCTATAAAGATATGTTTTCCATTTTATATCATTTAATAACATCTGATCACCGCTTCAAAAACAACAACACTAAAGCTTTTTTATATTTCCTGATCATAGATATTTTACTATCCAAAATGAATAAAAAAAAAAAGTCGACTTAAAAAAAAAATCTAATTATTTTTAATAAAGACTTTTGCCTCTTAAATGTAGTTTAAAGGGCATTTATCTACTTTTGTTTTCAAAATTTCTAATTTTTAAAAGATGCTTCCAAGAACTTTTGCAAAATTTTATTAAAATTTTTTTTTTTTAATATTTGTTTTAACATAATGCTTTTCTCATCATATTAAAATCAATTTTTGAGCTATCACATATCGCCTTTCTGATAAAATTATCGGATCAGGAAATTTCACAATTTACCCAAAATATTTGATTCAATCTTTTGTATTTTTTGTGTTAAATATTTATATTTTTTAACATATTATAATAATTTTTTTTTTCAATGATTATTTTGTAAATGAATAAAACCATTTCATTCTAACATATATCAGTTTTTATACTCCATTTTATTTGTTTCTTTTTCACTGAGTATTTTGTAATAAAGTTATTCTTAATTTCAACAGAACTGTGACGACAATAAAAAAAAAAAGAGTCTGAAAAAACAAATTCCCAAAGTTTCGTATAAAAATGAATGAATCTCCGTAAATGTTATCTCCCTCAGACCAATGACGAAGCGTTCAAAAGATCGCCTATTCTCTCACTCTCAGATATCTGTTTTTATACTCTGCTATTTTTTTTTTTTTTGTCAAACTATCAACACTTAATTTGATAAGAGTCGAAAAAATATTTTTGGTTATGGTGCAGAAAACCCGGGAATGAATCAGAGATTTTTAGATGTGTTTGGTTAGGTAATTTCTTTTGCCAACAATGTATTCTCACATAGCTGAGAACTCTGGCAGAGCGGAAATTAACATGACATTGAAAAGCGCACTTACCTGGTTGATTAATAACAGGTTGTTTCATCTTATCGTTGCAAAATTATGTTGCATAATTTTGCTGCTTCTGCTGAGCCTGGTAGCTTAGAGTTAGTGACAAAAGTGGTAGGAAAAAATCTTCTGTGAAGATTATCATTAATCCTTGGCTTGTGGATCATTTAAAACAATGTTTGAATTGAAAAAACAGATAATTCCAACAAAGTGGTAAAAACTGAATTCAACATTCTTTGCAGATTAGAAAGACGAGAGTATGTCTAGAAAAAACTTAGTTGGTTAAATTGTCTCAAAGGTACCAATACAACACTGGGCGCAAAAAAAAAACGTTAAATTAATATGAGTCCATCTTATATGAAAGTTTTTCTCAGACTGAAATTTTCAGTTGAAACATGTCCGCACCCATGGGTTGAAATTCAAATCACCCAATGAGAAAGGTTGTAATTAAAAGCAATGTGTTAAACCAATCAACCAATGAAGTGACACGATTCAAGTCGTGTAATTTCTCACACATTGCTAAAGAAGCAAAAAAAAAAAAAATGGATATCCATTACTATTTTTTTTCAATAATTAAATACAAAGTAAATATGTATTAGACTGTCAATTAGGTGACAAGTAAATAATTCATGTGGTCACAAGGACTCCACTAACTATTGTAGTTTTTTTCTTAAAAAAAAAACAACTGTTTTTCTGTCTGCTATGATAAATGAATTTATAGCCAATAAACTTAGTTTTATTTAGATTACCAAGATATAAATAATAACAAGAACGATAACTTGAACATAAATCAAATGACAACTTTTTTTTTTTTAATTACATTTTCACCCCAAACAAGGCACATTGCCACTTTGTTGTAGGGGGCTACTAACAGGGATATAAGCATCAGGGGTACTGTGTAGGAAGTTGGGCAGCAAGATGTCGGGTCACGTTGCACTTGAACTTCTGCATGTCAGTACAGTTAGGAAAGCAGGGACCCGGAAGAGAATTTCAAAGTCTAGCTGTTCTGGGGAAGAAACTACTGGAGTAGAAGGCTCTCTTGCATCTAGGGATCTCTACTGTGAAGAGGTGGGATTTAGGTGCTTGTCGGGTTTGTTGGGGGTATTTACGTCAAGGGGGCACAAGTGCTTGCAGTTCGTCAGAGCATTCACCGTTAAAGTACTTGTAGAACAGGCAGAGGGATGCAACATTTCGTCGATGTGACAGAGGCTGAAGTTTAGCTGACAGTGCAGGACCTATCAGATTGGCGACTCTCTTTTGAACTTTGTCTAGGAGCGAGAGAACTTAATAAATTCTGAAATAAATTAGTGTGATACTTTTTTCCAAACAATTTGGGCAAATCCACTCTGCTAGAGTATTCTGTTGTTTCACCCTAACACGGTCAAAATAATACCAACTGTCATAGGCATCACAGCACACCATAGGAAATGATCCGTCATTTGCGGCGGAACAAGTTGGACAGAAGAAAAGACCACATTCCTTCATAAACTCTGCTGAAGACGATGCAGAAACACCCTTTTAATCCAGGGGAATAAATGCTTTAAGAAATGAACCTGTTCGCAACCGTCCCTTTAGACGATCTGAAAACCACCACTGCTCAGGTGCATGCTATCATAAAAAACCTTTACACTTCAAAAGCATGTGGACCCGATCTTATCCCAGCTGTGCTATTAAAAAAGTGCTCAGCTGAAGTAGCTCTAGTTATCTCCAAACTCTACAACAAATGCCTTAATGAAGCTTGCTTTCCGGCCTGTTGGAAAACTGCTTCTGTTGTACCAGTATTCAAGAATTCTGGCGAAAGGACTAACCCATCAAATTATCGCCCTATTAGCCTCCTCCCACTTTTTGCCTAAATATTTGAGACCCTAATTAACCATGCTCTAGTCCATCACCTTACAGATGCTAAACTTCTGACTGACAAACAATATGGATTTAGACAAGCCCGTTCCACAGTAGACATCCTAACTGTGATCTCTGAACGTATATACCATTCACTGGACAAAGCGGGGGAGGGCAGAGTGGTAGCTCTAGATATATCTAAGGCTTTTGACAGGGTATGGCATGAGGGTCTCCTCAGGAAAATTAGATCATACGGTATCACTGGTAGAATACTTAACATAATTAAATCCTTCTTAGATAAGAGAAAAATCCAGGTTGTCCTCGGTGGTCGTACATCTAAACAATATGATATAAATGCGGGGGTGCCTCAGGGTTCTATCCTTGGACCTCTATTGTTCCTGATATTCATAAATAACCTCCCCGACAAAATTGCCTCTGAGATGGGTATATATGCTGATGACCCTACACTCTATGGCAGGCACAATAGGAAGACGAATGAACACATTTCTAAAGAAATGGCAGAAACACTAGAGGAAGACCTCCAATTTGTGGTGGAATGGAGACAAAAGTGGTTGGTCGCGTTCAATGCTGCCAAGACTAAACTAGTTTCATTCAATAATTACAAGAAACCCTCTCTACCACTTATAGCAATGGCCAACGACTCTTTATCTGAGAGTACATCTTCCAAACTCCTTGGCTTAACGTTCACAGGAAACATGAGTTGGAACAATTACATTGAAGGCATTGCCAGGGCCGCTGCAAGAAAGGTGCGCTCTCTCTACTGTGCTAGAAAACTACTAACACCCGAAAGTATCCTATACCTCTATAAGGCCACCATTCGCCCATGTATGGAGTATTGCTGTCACATCTGGGCTGGTGCATCTGCTACTAGTCTCTCGCTCCTTGACAAGGTTCAAAAGAGAGTCGCAAACCGGATAGGCCCTGAACTGGCATCTAAGCTTCAGCCTCTGCCCCTTCGACGAAATGTTGCATCCCTCTGCCTTTTCTACAAGTATTTTAGTGGTGAATGCTCTGACGAACTGCAATCACTTCTGCCCCCACGACGTGAGCACCCTCGACAAACCCGACAGGCTGCTAAATCCCAACCCCACACTGTAGAGATCCCTAGATGTAAAAGATCTTTCTACTCCAATAGTTTCTTCCCCAGAACCGCTAGACTTTGGAATTCCATTCCAGGTCCCTGCTTCCCCAACTGTACTGACGTGCAGAAGTTCAAGTGCAACGTGAACCGACATCTTGCTGCCCAAATCCCTACATAGTACCCCAGTAGTTGTTGCCCCTGATAGTAGCCCCCTACACCAAAGTGGCAATTTGCCTTGTTTGGAGTGAAAATGTAATAAAAAAAAAATAAAATAAAATATACACAGGTCGAGCGAACATTACGATCGTTCCCATTAATGATTCTAAGTACCTTGTCTAGACTCAAAAAGTGTCGAGTTTTATTTGTAGATTTATTTAACATAATTTCTCCCACTGACACCTTCTGAAGGCAATCGCCCAATATAGAATCAACCTCTCTTAAGGTCAACAAGTAATCGTTGTGTCATATCTTTCTGAATTTTTCAACATACAGTGGCGCCAAAAAGAAAGTCCGCACTTATCATTTTTTTCAAAAACCGCAAATTTTAACTCAATTGAATGTAATTAATTTGCATATTGTGATGGCGGCCATCTTGAATTTTTGAGTCTAGTCATGGTGATCGTTACCTGAGTGTCGGGTTATTTAGCGTCGCCCAGGAAAGGAATGTCGTAATATTGTGATGGCAGCCATCTTAAATTTATAATGAAGTTGATCTTCTTCTTTGCATAAAATTGCCATTTTCTCATACACATAAGTCAAATGAAGAAAAGAAAGATAGAAAGTTGTTTAGACTCAAGAATGTCTGTCAGCAGTTTTCTTTGGGTGAAAATAGTCGATGCTCAGGCATTCAGTGGATGGGGACTGGAGAAAGAGGAGAGACGTCCTTATCACTTTCAGGGTCTCTCCTCTGCTGACCGACTGTGATTCTCGAAGATGTCGGAAATTTATCCGTTTTCAGATAAATCCGATTTGAAACGAGTGCCCGCAAAAAAAAAAAAAAAAAAAAAAAAAAAAAGATAAAATAATGACGGAGGGATTAAAAGAATAAAATAGAAAGAGGTTTTGTTTATAAGGAAGAAAAGATTTCATTTACAAATATGTTATAAATTATTCCCTTAGCAGAAAGTCCAAAACAAAAAAACGCAAAGTAACAACAATAGCACACTTACATAAAAACAAGCTGGTTCATAAATGATAAACGTTGCTTACACAAACGGCTATCATTAATATGAAAATTAAGAACGAGTTCTTCCAAAATAATACACACAATAAATTCAATAAATTCTATGAAACGTACTTGCAAGTTTGAAGATAAACTGTACAGTCATTTGCCCCTTTTTTTTCTTCTTTTTTTTTTTTACTGTTAATTTAAACGCTTTCAAATCACTCCAAATTTCTTTCTTTCAAAAAAACGCACGTACCACCATCGTGTATATAAAAGTTGTAAGTGTTCGCCTCGTCACAACAAGTGTTTTCTTCTTGCCGTGTTTTTCCAAAAGAAGAGGCTTCGGAAACATTGTTCACGGCAAGCAATGAAGCACACGTCCTTTCCTGGCTGGCAGGATTCAAAAAAAAATTTTAATTTTCACGTAGGATTCTATGACATCAGTTTTAAGGAGTTAGCTTTTTATTAAAAATTAAAAGTAGTTTCGTATGAATATCAAAACGTACGAAACCAAATTTAACAAAAGAGGAAAATACGGAAAATAAAATATATGAACCAGAATAAAAATAGAATACAATTATATACATGGTGATGCAATGAGAAATATAAGGAGAGTGCCCCCCCCTCGATACTTTAAAGAAACAACTGGACATTTGGCTGGAAAAGATACCTGACCAGCCACCAACACCTGGCTACTCTAGTCCCAACCACAATCGTCTAGTGGACTGGATTTCTGTATGCAGTGGACAACCTGGGTGCAGTGGAGCTGTACGAGCCTTTTTCAAGTCTCACACAAAAACACATATTCACATTTAAAGCTATGTCATATACATACGCGCACACAAACATACGCGCCCACGTCCACACATGTACACATATTTACGTTCGCGTACATACACTCACATTCACGGTATAGACACACATACTAACGTGCACACGAACGCACACATGAACGACGTTACTTCCGCTTTCTAAGGAAAAATACACATGCACAAATGACCACCGGAAACGAGTATAAAACAAAGAGACAAGCTGTTTCTAACCTTTTTTAGGACCAACTCTCGACCAGAGAGGTTGGGCTAACCAGCCGCCTCCCTTTCAGGAGGCGCACGCTCACATGCGTACTTCACACCACTTTACTACTATGTATGGGGCAAGAGCTAACAGACCGTATGTACACATTCCCACTCTTTCTCTCTCTATCTACTATTGGTCCCTGAGAACACCTTCGCGTAGCTGACTACTAACTGATGTCAACTCTCATATCCTCTTCTTTGTCTACACGCTGGACTATCATTCTCAATTTTCACTACAACACTTATTTCTCTTCCCACGCGTGAACAAACGATAGTGACCCTAACTTGAGATGAACACACATTTCCTTTTCTTGCTACAACACCAGTCGTGCAACGAACATTGGTTACATATGCGCGGACATGAACACATGTTATAACTAAAACGTTCATTCTTTCAACAGCAAATAAACGACGTTTATCTTATCCATCACAAAAAAAAATATATGTATATAAATATATATACGGGGTATTTATATATCCTAGTCCTCTACAAAGCTCCAGCTCAGCTGTGTCAGTAATCAACAGAATAACACAAATTACAAACTACATAATAATTGTGGGTACAAAAAAATTTGCAACAAAGAGGCTGAAGTAGTTTGTCTGTGGAAGCTGATTGGTTAGTATGTAATCAATAGGACTATCACAACAGTATATTATTTTTATTGTTGTGACTCTCAAGTATATATCCAACAGTTAGTCAACTGAGAACCACATCACTGTATATAAAAGCATATAAGATATCAACGGATACACACTCAGGAGTTAAACAATGAAAAGAATATGCTGTTGTCCTAGCCCTAATCGCCTATCAGGTGAGATTACTCTGCCAGAGAAAATAAGTCTTTATATGACCGCTAGAGAGCTTGTGGTGTAAGCAGAAATAAAGGGAAGTAACTCTAAACGGATAGGATTATCTCCCCTGGTAGAGAGAACAGCTAAATTTACAATTATCGTTCTTATAAAGTTATCATTTTTATTCTATTGATAATAAATAGTTTTATGCTCCTATAAAAAGTTCTTGATAGTTTTCATAACCAGCAACAAATGATATCATTTTTATGAACACAACAACCAGTTTGAACTGAATAAGGAAAAGAGATTACCAGAGTTCCAAATAAAATGCCAATGTTTTCTCTACAATCAAATCGTATTTTATTTTTTTTAATTTTAATTTTTTTTTTTTTTACATAGGCATCACCACTTATCGAGGCTAAGAGGCTAGTCGATGATAAGGGTTAAAGAGTGTACAGTAGAAATCGGACAATATAGTAATCATTAATAATTGAAATTCGCTAAATTCGTAACTTATACGGAACGGCTCATCAAAAACTTGTTTACGTTAGACTTGCAGACAGCCATATTGTAGTCAGCTGGAAAGTAGGAAAGCGGAAGATAATTCCACAGGCGTGCAGTTCTAAGACAGAAGCTTTGTTCATGGAATCTACGTTTAGGTTTAGGCACAGAAAAAGAGTGGGGGGAATTAGTGATAGTGTTTTCTGCTAGACGGGTGTTTCTTGTGAAAATCTGACGAGTGGGGGACCACAGATTGGAGCTCAGCCGAGCACTTGCCATGAAAATAACGATAAAGCAGAGACAAACTCGCAGCATCTCGTCTTGGTCCATCAAAACAGACATGTGCGCGACTCTCTACTGAGCTTAACCCTCTCTTTCTACAGGCCGGTTTGCCACTTCGCGTTTCTCTATTGCATTCCACTTTCCTTCCATGCGCATAGTCGTCAACGGCTGAATGAACACGTGTACACCCAAGACTTTTATTTCTCAACAGAAAATAAACATGTTTATTTTATTCCAGCATTTGAGTTCTTTGTTTCCTTCATTCAATTCGTTTCATTATTTTTTCTTGTAGCGAGTTTAGGGTATTTATATCCTGGTCTTCTACATACTGCACAGCACATGACATTTTTTCATCACCAATTTCGATTAAGCTGAAGGAGGGCTGCGTTCTTAATCAGAATCCCTGGACCTTGGAATAGACTTCCAAGTGAAGTAAGAAATGCAACACCAATGTAACAATTTAAGATAAATTCAAACATCTGCTGGAGTAATGCGTCCTCTTTTGCATAAACTTTTACCACTTTTTTCCTTACATGGCATTCAAGCACAATTGTTTTATGTTTTGCCAAATAAATTGAATTACTTTTGATTTCTATCTGATCATGGCTGCCGATTGGAGAGTATGTTATAAAATAAAATAAATAAAAAGTTCTGTTCAAAATTCTGTGCTGATTCCCAAGTTTGACAGAAATATTCCTCATCTCAACAATTCAGAATATAATATATATTTATCTCTATGTTTACATAAAAGAAACTTTGTGTGTTAGTGTGTGTGTGTGTGTGTGCATATGTGTATGTGTGTATGTATGTGTGAGTGCGAGTGCGAGTGCATGTGTGTGAATGTGTGTGTGTGTGCATGTGTGTGTATGTGTGTATGTATGTATATGTGTGTATGTGAGTATGGGTGTGTATGTGTGTGTATGTGTATGAGTGAGTGAGTGAGTTCCCTATGGATTCCGCAACGGCTGGACCGCTTTTTATGAAATTTCACAAAAATGTACTTTATGCATGTGGCAGTGTTCTTAGATAGGTTGTGTATCAAAATGTCTTTGATAAGTATCGATAATCGATAATCAAAAAATCTGATGAAAGAAAGAACAGACGATTTTGAGAAAATTTAACACCTTATACAGCCTAACATCATAAGTGCATTTGAGGAGTTTTATGACCACATAAACAGGAAGGCCAGGCATATAAAATCAACAGTAGATTCTTTGATATGACAAGGGTATTTTTGTCTGTTAAGCGATGGCGTGCGTTTTAGAATTGGGTGACTCAGAGTTGTCTCCCTTTCATTGGCTGTTTTATATAAAGGTTCATATGCGATGTGTCCGTTCCTCTTCATGTTGTAAACTTTTAAAATAAACAGACGTGTCATTCTGCGTCTCTCTCTGTGTGTAAAAAGGCTAAAAGATGTTATGTTGTTAATCAATTTGTTTTCTTTGTTATCGTCAATATAACTTCCATTATGAAGTAATTTAAGGAAGAAAGGTGCGGTTTTCTTTATATACTTCATAATTAAGCAAAGGTTATTAATTAGCCCAAAATGAATATTTCTGTTTAAAGCACAACTGAACGATAATACTGGACTTTTCATTTGATATTTAAATTCAAGATATTATCATCACAGAAACAGACAGATCAGGCATAAAATCAACAGTAGGTTCTTTGATATGATGGAGGCGCTGTTATATATTCAATCATCGATGTTATCCTTGAGGAGTACCAAATTGATCTTTCATTACATTTGAATATGTTATATATTCGTTCTTCATTTAGGGGCACTTTTTACGTTTGGGTGTATACACTGTATAACATCAAAGATTCCGTGTGCGTATGATTGTCTCTAATATAAATGGTTGTGTGTTTGATTATCATAAAGGGAATCGTGTGTGTGACATGTAATTTCTGAACCTACCTCTGTTTCTTCTCGCTGTTGAACCATCTGGCGATTTCTCATCCTGGAGGGAGACTTGATACCTGTTTGACGAAGATTTATCACTCCAAGACGATGAAATGGTTTTATAGTTTTTTATTTCACTTTCCCCAGAGGTTCTGCAGAAGTGGAAGTGAAATCGGCTTGTGTTAGTTCTTCTTCACACACGTCAGCGTTCGTCTCCCCCCTCCCCAGGGGGAGACCATGGAAGAACGTCCGTCTTCTTCAAAGCTCAAATCAAATCTCACAGATCTAGCCAACCACGTCACACATACGTAATTTGGTCAGCTGACCTTTGGTTCTGGTAAACGTGTCTACCTCCACGTTTACTCACCTCTCTCTCTCTCTCTCTCCCTCTCTCTCTCTCCCCTCTCTATTCTCTTATAGAGACACAGAGAAAGAAAATAGAAAGAGTAAGAAAGCCAGAGAGGGGGGGGAGAGATGCTCGTTAACAGCGCATGCAAAATGGATGTTTTTGTTTGAAGCAAAATTGAAACATAGTACTTGACTTTTACATTTTAAAATTTATTTCTAGCTACGACTTTTAGTTTCAGTAGAAATAGAGTTTGAAAATTATAAAGACTGACAGGCAAACATAATGAGTTTTATAAATTAGATAACTTGGATGCCATCAGCTAGAATCAAAACCAAAACATACAACTCTCCATCCTCATTCCTTAGCCTCTGAGTCACATCCATACATATACATATATATATATGTATATATAAGAGAAAATTGTTAATAAAACATGTTAAAAAACATTTTTGAAAAAGAGTTAAAAACATATTTAATTTGAAAAGGAAACACTAAATAAGTGGATAGTCCTTAATCCGCGGAGTTTCGAAGAAATACTTTCCTTCTCATTAGAGGGTAGGATTTAGCAAAATGCGGGATCGGATTTTGCTTGCAAAAGTATTTGATGAACCTATAAGGAAGTCAAAGATCTTACTTGATAACAAACAGTGAAGCAGAGGGAATAGGGTGAAGAAAAAAGTGATTTCACTTGAATGGATAGTCTGGTGAAAGGTAAAGTATCCAATGACGGTAAAATCCAAAAATGCAAATCTAAGAAAGTTAGTTAAATTTCCATTCGCACAAGTAAAATCCAAGGAAATCACGTAATTGGAAGATGGTCTA
>NW_027633566.1:20000-37806 GCF_053919585.1 Euprymna scolopes | reverse complement strand
GCTTCGAAAAAGAGCTGATAATATTAATTTTATTCAAATATCTATAAACGAGCGTTATATAAGAGATTTTTACTTAATAATTACATTTTGAATGAGTGCTCAACGTTAGACAGAGCTGATATTATAAAACGTCTATTTTATTACAGGATAAATAAACATTAAGATTTAACCAGAGTTATATAAGAGTGCTCAATGAGACAGAGCAATAAAGACATTTTATTTAGATTTTTACTTAGTAATTACATTTTAAATAGTGCTCAAAACTAGACAGAGCTGATATTATAAAACGTTTATTTTATTAAAGGATAAATGAACATTAAGATGGAACGAGAGTTATATAAGAGTGCTCAATAAGACATAGAGCAATAAAGACATTTTATTTAGATTTTTACTTAATAAATACACTTTAAATAGTGCTCAAACTAGACAGAGCTGATATTATCAAACGTTTATTTCATTACAGGATAAATAAACATTAAGATTGAACCAGAGTTATATAAGAGTGCTCAATGAGACATAGAGCAATAATGACATTTTATTTAGATTTTTACTTAATAATTACACTTTAAATAAGTGCTCAACACATGACAGAGCTGATATTATAAAACGTTTATTTTATTACAAGAGATATAAATATTAAGATTTAACTAGAGTTATATGAGTGTGCTCAATAAGACAGAGCAATAAACACATCTTATTTAGATTTTTACTTAATAATTACACTTTAAATAGTGCTCATCACTAGAAAGAGCTGATATTATCAAACGTTTATATTAATGAAAGAAAATTATATGCCAATGCTTTATCATACATAGAGCAATATTGACATTTTAGATTTTTCATTGAGAATCCATAACATTTTGAATAAAATTATTAAAATTTATATTACATTATGTCATATTCACACAAGAATACCAAAAACAGTGTGGTTATCTAAATTGACATATGCATTTTTTAAACTTATTACCTTGTTCTACTGATGTATTGAGCAATCTACATATAAGTCCTGTCATTTGAATTTCTCTCTATATATTTTAAGTCTAAACAGTAACCTTTACTAATGCATTGAGCACTATAGCAGTAAGTCTTGCCATCTAAATTGCCATACATATCCCCCAAAATTTGACAACTATCTCCACTAATTCATTAATAATTGAATATAGTTATCTTTCTGTCTCTCATTATATATCTATCTATCTATCTATCTATCTATAAAAGTGAAAATGTCTGTCTGTGTGTGTGTACATTTCCCTAGGCAATAACTCTGTCAATTTTAGTCTACAGACTCAAAATTTGATATACAGGGTACTGAGATTTTGGAAAATCTATGCGATGGTATTTGGACAGAAATTTGGCGATTAAGGTGTCAAAGTTCAACGATTTGACCTTTGAAAACTCTACAAAACTCCTCCGACAATTATCTGTCTAAACACTTGAAATTTTAGATATAGTTTTCTTGGACATGGATCTAACTTAATTATCTTGATTTGAGCCCAAAACAAAGATTTTAAGGGTTCATAATAGGGGGCAAATTTAAAAAAATAACCGTTTTTTGGGGTCAGCATACACCACCAAACACCGGGGCTACGCCAGGAACACATACTAGTATATATTCAAGGTATACAATTATATATATATATATATATATATATATATATTCAAGGGAGACAATATATAAATTGTCTCCCTTGAATATATATATGTATACATTTATATATATATATATATATATATATATATATATATATTCAAGGGAGACAATTTATATATAGATCACATAATTATTAGAAGTTATTTTTTTAATGCTTAATTGAACTTTAATGCTTAGTTTTTCCATCAATTTTTTGACTTGGGTTATTTCTTTTTTAATTGATACATAAAAAAATCTTTGTGCTATTCGAGACAAGAAATAAAAGAAAATTCTTACCTGTTACTTCCCAGGTGTTATCTCCACTTTTTCTCTTTTCTGCTTCTTGCTTAAACTCATGGCAATTTCATGTTTGTTTGTGTTCTTTGTTACATATATATAATTTTTACTGTGATGATTTTTTTTCTTTTAATTAATTAAAATTTTTTTTTGATTTATATAATAAAGAGAGACAACATAACTAATGGATATTTTTAAAATGATATATTTAACTTTCTGGCTATGATCAAACACACATGTACTAGTATTTTTTTTGTAGTTGCATAAGTTAGCTGATGAGAAGAAATGCAAGCAGAACTGCATTCATTTAAATAAAGCTAATGGTTTAGAATTTGATTGTACCCAGATGTGCATGTACACAAAGAAAGAAACACTTACTTGAGGACTTCTGTAACTACAGGAAACATGTGGCAGCTAGAATAGCTGATGCTGCTGGATTCAGTTGTTTTTTCCAATCCACATAATTCTCACAATAGCTGATAGTAGAATTCCATCATGATCAAGAGGAGTACCTGAAATTACAAAAATATACACACAGAAGGAAAGAAAAAGAATACTTACTCTACTTCTATGACAATGATTGCTGCCAAGACTTCGAGATACTAATGTTGGAAGAAACAGATAGACATATATCATACACAGTTTGATTGTATCCAGATGTGCTTGGACACAAAGAAAGAAATACATGATTCAAACTGCACAAGACATGTGGCAGACAGGAACGGTGATGCTGCTAGGTTTCGTTGCTTGTTCCAATCTATAAAAAAGAGATGATATTTATAGTGTTGATAATCTACTGCTGTGTGAAAGCTGGAACAATGGAAACAGTTAAATTAAATTATCAAATCACAAAGACTGAAATCGAAATAAAAAGAAGAAAGGCTGATACTATACTCATCTTCCTGTCGGTGCAGACCACTTGCTGATGACTGTTCGTTCGCCATTAAACTGGAAAGTAAAATAAAAAAAGAAAAAAAAAGAGGTTCCACCGGAGAAAGCTCTCGTCTGGGCAGCGAGGTGATGAACTCCCGAAAGGAGGGGCACTATATAAAAACAAGCTTTGCTGTGAACATCTCCTAAAAAGCGGTTTCTACTCAGAATAACAGGCGGAGCAGAAAACAGAGGTGTTCTCTCTACCCAACAGGATTCGTAAAGATACCACTAGTTTGTGTTCATAAGACGGCGATGATCGCTCACAAAACTGGCATTCCTACTATCATATCGGAGGACCGTCATATATAATTGCACTACCATTTCGTATCGGAGGACGGTCATATATAATTGCACTACCATACCGTTTCGGAGTTCGTAGATAGTAGGAACAATAAAAGCGGCCTTAAAGTGGCTTGTGAGCACACAATCTAGTCGAACTCTAGTCGTCCTTAGTCGAGTCGAGGCAAGCATGCATTACATAGTAACACGAGCACGTGTCGCCTGCTTAGAGGGTAGCCCCCTTCGGGAGATTCGAAAGCGCACCTCACAGCGGAAGAGCTTCGGAACCAATCGGACCGTACCCAGACTTGCAGCTATTTGTTAACTTGGAAGTGGAGTCAACACCCCGACACTGAGAAAAGAGCTTTCCAAAAGCTCAAAACCAGTTGCATGCAAAGTCGGGGAAACTGGGAGCAGGCTGGGGAGAACACGGGGCCTTGCAGGAGGCCCATTTTTCTCTTTCGTTCGGTTTACATCTTTCGGGTATTGTTCTCCTTTCAACCTGCTCCCTTCACGCCTTTTTGCTCGCCACATGCAAGCGTATAAAAAGACGACCAGATGACGGACGCAACAAACTCATGCCGACATTTTCTGGATTTTTTTTTTTTTGCCAGAGCCCATTTAGCCGTGTAGCTGTTAAACTACAACGTTACACCCCCCTACCACGGTGAGGAGAGGGTTGGACTTTAGGGGGGAAAATACACATCCAGAATTTTATCCAATAAAAGGACGGTCTATAAACTGCACAATTGTCACGGTAATTCTACAGTTTATTGACCGCCCTTAAATAATATTATATGCATGCTTTCATCTAACAAATGAAATAAAAAGACGTTAATTTAGATTTAAATTAAAAATATTTTATCCAAGAACAGCACGGTATATAAACTGCACAATTGTCACGGTAATTCTACAGTTTATGGACCGCCTTAAATAATATTATATGTATGCTTTCGTCTAACAAATGAAATAAAAAAAAACGTTAATTTAGATTTAAATTAATAATATTTTATCCAAGAACAGCACGGTTTATAAACTGCACAATTGTCACGGTAATTCTACAGTTTATGGACCGCCCTAAAATAATATTATATGTATGCTTTCATCTAACAAATGAAATAAAAAACGTTAATTTAGATTTAAATTAAAAATATTTTATCCAAGAACAGCACGGTTTATAAACTGCACAATTGTCACGGTAATTCTACAGTTAATTCACCGCCCTTAAATAATATTATATGTATGCTTTCATCTAACAAATGAAATAAAAAAGACGTTAATTTAGATTTGAATTAAAAATATCTTATCCAAGAACAGCACGGTATATAAACTGCACAATTGTCACGGTAATTCTACAGTTTATTGTCCGCCCTTAAATAATATTATATGTATGTTTTCATCTAACAAATGAAATAAAAAAGACTTTAATTAAGATTTAAATCAAAAATATTTTATCCAAGAACAGCACGGTATATAAACTGCACAATTATCACGGTAATTCTACAGTTTATGGACCGCCTTTAAATAATATTATTTGTATGCTTTCATCTAACAAATTGAATACAAGACTTTAATTTAGATTTAAATTAAAAATATTTTATCCAAGAACAGCACGGTATATAAACTGCACAATTATCACGGTAATTCTACAGTTTATGGACCGCCTTTAAATAATATTATATGTATGCTTTCATCTAACAAATGAAATAAAAAAGACTTTAATTTAGATTTAAATTAAAAATATTTTATCCAAGAAAATTATGGTCTATAAACTGCACACTTGTCACGGTTATATTTATTGGCTAGCTTTCTAACAGTATTTTGTATAATAAAATATAAAATTAAATATAAAAAGACGTTAAACGTGAAAATCGTGTAAACTACACAAGTGTCGAACTTTGAAAAGAAATTCGACGTGTTTATGAACTGTGTGCGCATACTAACAACGTTCATTTGAACACTTGTGCAGTTTACACAACTGAAATAAATGCGTCGTCTACTTGTCTACTTTGAAATGAGAAAACTGTGTTACCTTTAAATTTGTTTGACATCAGAGAAATAGGCAGAAATAAAGCAGCGGCAGGGCGGCGGCTTAGCTGGGTCTCCTGGCTGGTCATCTATTCTCCGGGAACTCGTCTCGCTGCCACGGTCAAACTGAATTTACAGCCCGTTTTGGGGCTCTTTTATATTTCACCATCGGCGTGAAAACCGTTAACTTTTTCCGGGAAATATCAAACAGTTCGCAGTTGACGACACAACCTTTTTACCTTTTATGGAGTTTGTGTTACGTAGCTGCCTTTTCATTGGTTCATTTAAACTTGTTTAGTTTGAAGAGTGAATGTGGACGTGTGTGTGTCTGTGTATGTGTGTGTTAATGCAAGTGTGTGTGTATGTGGGTGTGTGCGCCGTTGGCGTTGAAGCATGTAGGCACATTCTCTGTCTCTTTCGGTCTCTCCCCCCTTTTCCCTCTCTCTCTGTTTATATATAAGGACACGGAGAAGCGCGCGTGTGCGAGAGAGAGAGAGAGAGAGAGAGAGAGAGAGAGAGTGAGAGAGAGAGAGAGAGAGAGATATGTTAGCAGCCGAAACTTTGAAAAGTTAGAAAAATTTTTTTTAAAAATTGGTATATATATATATATATATATATATATATATATATATATATATATATATATATATATATATCATACGAAGCAATTTAGCGGGAATCTGCAGCCACGTGGAAAGAAATATTTCTACCCATACATTTTGGACAAAATCAAACTGTAGTATCTGTTTTTTCTTTAATTAAAACTTAAAATATCACTTAAATAAACCACTCTACAGATTGATGTGATATTTGGAATATGCTGTAACATTGATAAAGACGAACTAAGGAACAGTTACGTCATAGACACAAGAAAATATACGTATAGTTATAATAGGAAAAAAACAAAAACGTTCAAAAGTATATGCATCCTATGCTACCGTGCCGAAATAAAAACGGTATTATTTAGAAATCTATTCTTTGTATTCTAACATTTTAATCAAGTTGTCGTGAAACTTGAAGTTCAAATGAAAAAACGAAAAAAACAAAACAAAAAAGGAAATGCAAACACAAAAACACGGTAACATAAATGCATAATTACTAATTATTTCTTTCTGGCTAAACGTAGTAACTGTTCTTTTTTCTGTATTTGTATAAAAATTAGTACATTTTTTTATTAGGTAGTTGTTTTATCAAATTGAAATCCATGTTATTAGGTTGAAATGGGCGCTTCTACACTATTGGGACGAGATTTCAGAATTATAGGATGCGAGTTAATGCGACAGTTGATGTTAAATTCGAAAGTGATTTTGGAGCCTTTAAACTGTCATTAATAATAATAAAACAGATACTACACTTTGAATTATTTGCTAATAATTAAAAAAAATATTTTCGTTAACAGATATTACACATTGATCGTTTTTTATTTGATTTGATGTTTTTTATTTTTTTTATTTTTTATTTATCTTATTTTTATTTATTTTTATTTAACATTTGATGGTTTTTATTAAATTGTTAGATGCAAGTACGGAATAGTTACAAAACGCCCTCTTCTCTCCATTTTAAGAACGACTTTCGGAATACCCCTCCCCCAATCTCTCCATGTTAAGAACGGCTTTCTAGATTGGGAGGTGTTTTTTTTTCAGAAAGCCGTTCTTATCATGGAGAGATTGGAGGTGTTAATACTACGCTGCGACGCTGGGGCAGCTTGTAAAATAAAAAAAATATCAAAGAAAACTTCTGCAAGATTTTTTGATGAAATTTCCAAGTTAAATTGAATTTTTATCAGATCTTCTGCTTATTAAATTATTGGACAGAATAGTTAACATGCTCCTCTCTACATTAAGAATGGCTTTCTTAACTTTTAAGGTAACAATTTCTTAAAAAATTACAATTTAATAACAAACAAAAAAAAAACGGTTATTTTTACGACCTAAAAACAACCCCGACCCGAAAGAGAGAGGCAGTGTGGAGGTGGGGGGGGGCGAAGGGAAGGAGAAATTGGCACGTGCCTAGATCAAACGAAGTTGAAATGAAATCCATTTCGTTAACTTTCAAATTCGCTTGACACTTATGACACTCACTCCTCCCCACCTCATGACAGTTTTTAACGGAAAGTTGATTTGTGTTGGTGTGTATTTGTGTGTACGTGTGTGTTTGTGTATGTGTGTGTTCATGCGAGTGTGTGTGTGTATTAAAGTGTGTGTGTATATGTGTTTTTATGCATTTACATTTAAAAATACAAACAATAACATCTCGAAAACTATTTGTCTGTCTGTGCTAATTTTCCTTGCAATATTCGTTTTCAGCATACCTGAACAAACTGAGGGTTGGCCCCTTTCATAAGCCGCCTGTTAAAACTGTTCAAACATGGTGGCCAGTGATTTACATTTCAAAATACACGCATTAATAAAACTAGCTCTAAAACTATTTGTCTCTGCTAATTTTCCTTGTGATATTCGTTTTCAGCATACCTGAACAAACTGAGGGTTGGCCCCTTTCATATGCCGCCTGTTCAAACAGGGTCTCCAGTGATTTACATTTCAAAATACACGCATTAATATATCAAAAACTACGTGTCTGTGCTAATTTTCCTTTCGATATTCGTTTTCAGCATACCCGAACGATTTTAAAATGGACAGTCCGAATGTTAACGAAGCACACACACACACACACGCATACACACACACACACACACACACACACGTAAACTCAGTGAAAGTGTCTACTGTCGATAAGCTAGTTGTAAATTAGATTACTGGCTCTTATGAGTTTTAGTCTAACCACCCTTTACAACTAGCTCCAACACTATTTGTCTGTGCTCATTTTCCTTGCGATATTCGTTTTCAGCATACCTGAACAAAAAGAGGGTTTGCCCCTTTCATATCCCGCCTGTTCAGACATGGTCGCCAGTGATTTACATTTCAAAATACACTCATTACTATCTCGAAAACTATCCGTCTGTCTGTGCTAATTTTCCTTGCGATATTCGTTTTCAGCATACCTGAACAAACTGAGGGTTGCCCCCTTTGATATGCCCCCTGCTAAAACATGGTCGCCAAGGATTTATATTTCAAAACACACGCATTAATAAAACTAGCTCCCAAACTAGTAGTATGTCTGTCTCTGCTAATTTTCCTTGCGATATTCGTTTTCAGCATACCTTAACAAACTGAGGATTGGTCGCTTTCATATGCCGCCTTTTTAAACATGGTCGCCAGTGATTTACATTTCAAAACACACGCATTAATAAAACTAGCTCCGAAACTAGTAGTCTGTCATTCTCTGCTAATTTTCCTTGCGAGATTCGTTTTCAGCATACCTGAACAACCTAATGGTTTGCCCCTTTCATATGCCGCCTGTTCAAACATGGTCGCCAGCGATTTACATTTCAAAATACACGCATTAATAAAACTAGCTCCAAAACTATTTGTCTCTGTTAATTTTCCTTGCGATATTCGTTTTCAGCATACCTGAACAAACTGAGTGTAGGCCCCTTTGATATGCCGCCTGTTCAAACATGGTCGCCAGTGATTTACATTTCAAAATACACGCATTAATAAAACTAGCTCCAAAAATAGAAGTCTGTCTGTCTGTGCAAATTTTCCTTGTGATGTTCGTTTTCAGCATACCTGAACAAACTGATGGTTAGCTCCTTTCATATGCCGCCTGTTCAAACATGGTCGCCAGTGATTTTCATTTCAAAATACACGCATTATTATCTCGAAAAATATTTGTCTGCCTGTGCTAATTTTCCTTGCGATATTCGTTTTACTGTTACTCTTTTTGTTTTTGTTTTTGTGCTCAACGATGAAAACCGACTTCTTCATTTGTGTTTGCTTCTCGTTTTCGCTTTTGCTCTGATAAGAGTTTCGCTAATGTGAAAAAGAAAACAGGTTCGAACGTTTGCTGACATTTATTGGATGTGTTGCTACCAGTATTTTGCTTAATATTCGAGTTTGGAGCGATTATCGAGTCTCACAAGATGTCTGTAAAATCTCAGACACTTCTTTATTGCTCTAACTGAAAACTGTGCGCTACTTTTGTTTGTGTTAAATAAACGTTTTAAAATAAGTTAAAACAACAAAAATGTGATCTAGGTAGGTAGAAGGGTAACTTATCTTGCCTTTGGTAACATTCATTTTCTTATATATTTATTTGTTCACTACTTTTTCGTTTTGTTCTTATTGAATGCTAAATATTCGCCGTGGAATTTCCACGGGTCACGATTATTTCGTTTTATTAATCTTAAGTTTCATAGAATAAAACGTTCAGACACAACTTTGTCGAGCCATTTATAATCGATTTCATTTAACTTCTGTTTGACCCCGGCACGACCCTTTCTCTCCTTCCCCCACTTTCTCTCTTCTTCAGCTTGGTGACAAGAAGCGATGCTGCTTATGTGTGCGTGCGTGCGTGTATGTGTGTGTGCGTGCGTGCGTGTGTGTGTGTGTGTGTGTATGTGTGTACGTGCGTGCGTATGTCGGTTTCAACAAAATTTAAAAAAATAAAAACTTTTTTCCCGACAGGTCGGGATTAGGGTTGTGAGGTGGGGTTAGAGTTTATGAAAATAAATGTTAGCAATAAAAACTTTTTAAAACAAAGTTAGAAAAAAGAACACAATTTACTTCCCCACCAAATTATCGTATTATTGGAGCCCCCGATTCTTCTTTTTTTAGGCGATGTAATAAACCATATATTTGAGTAGGGTTACCTCCTCTCTTTATTTTGGTTTGTATATTTTTCATGTTGCAAAAATGCTCCCGGGAGATCTTTTTAGGATTCTATAGGTTTGCTTTTTTTTACACTTTTTATTATCTTCGAAAAATGTAACAAAATGTAAACAGGCAGTTTACGATTTGAAAGGCATCATTAAAATGATAGTTCTTTCAACTTTATATTTTTATTTCGTCGTCTTCAAGTCCAATGTAAATAAGTTCTTGATGAGCCGTTCCTCTTAAATAATCCAATTTACCAAATTTACACTTCTAACGATTACTATGATATTGTCCATTGACTACTGTACACACTTTAACCCTTATCCTCGAGTGGCCTCTGTGCCTTGATAAGTAGTGATTCCTTTATAAAATAAAAAAAAATATTTCACTACTTTGATGGTGAATCTATAGTCAGTCTGTACTGATTTTCCTTGCGATATTCGTTTTCAGCATACCTGAACAAACTGAGGGTTGCCCTCTTTCATATGCCGCCTGTTCAAACATGGTCGCCAGTGATTTACATTTCAAAATACACGCATTAATATCTCGAAAACTATTTATCTGTCTGTGCTACTTTTCCTTGCGATATTCGTTTTCAGCATACCTGAACAAACTGAGGATTGGCCCCTTTCATATGCCGCCTGTTCAAACATGGTCGCCAGTGATTTACATTTCAAAATACAAGCATTACTATCTCGAAAACTATTTGTCTGTCTGTGCTAATTTTCCTTGTGATATTCGTTTTCAGCATACCTGGACAAACTGAGGGTTGCCCCCTTTCATTTGCCCCCCGTTCAAACATGGTCGCCAGTGATTTACATTTCAAAATACAAGCATTACTATCTCGAAAACTATTTGTCTGTCTTTGCTAATTTTCCTTGTGATATTCGTTTTCAGCATACCTGGACAAACTGAGGGTTGCCCCCTTTCATTTTCCCCCCCGTTCAAACATGGTCGCCAGTGATTTACATTTCAAAATACACGCATTAATAAAACTAGCTCCAAAACTATTTGTCTTTGCTTATTTTCCTTGCGATATTCGTTTTCAGCATGCCTGGACAAACTGAACGGTACGAGTTTTCCGGGTACGGTTTTTCCAGAGACGAGTTTTCCCGGTACATGTTTTCCGGCCACTGGTATAAGTGCTATTGGTTCATCAGAGCACATCCCATTAAAGTACTTTAGGCACCGCCAAAACTGGGGGGGGGGCAGGTAAGTACTTTTTGACGGACCGTCTTTTTAAAAATCTGCCAAAAATCAGGTAATTATCCAATCAATACGAAATTTTCAGCGATTATTAAGGAAAGAATGAACTTTATAACAGTGTACTTATTTTTCATAAATGATATTTATATATATATTTTTTTTGCTTACAACCCCCCCTGTTTTGAAGTGGGAACAAATATGCTTAAAATAATCATCTGAAACTAAACAAAACATATTCCGTTGTTGTAAGGGACAGGATTATAGATTAAAAAAAAGCAAAAAAAAAAAAAACAACAATTATTTACATACCTTATTTTGACGTCTGAATATCAGAACTTTGATTGTGTTTAATTATTCCGCTTTTGATTTTGGAGTGTGAAATTCGGTGAATATGTTAAGTAAAATAATTAATTTAAGCTAAGCAAAAATAAAAAAAAGTTTTTTTAATATTTATACGAAAAAAGCCATTTTAAAATCTTTGATAAATAAATTAATATTTTTTTTTTTAGCGAGCCGAACATTGCATGACCATTATTAAACAGGGAATTCTTTGAAGAATCGATACAAAAAAAAAATCGATAAATATTGTGCCCTTTGTGTTAAAAAATATCATCAGTTTTTCGATCCCATTTGATAACGTTTGCCGCCTTTCGACTACGGTGGATCATACGCGCTGAAATAATTTTGTTGAATCTCCATGACTGCCAAAACCGGTGCAAGCGTGAATCAGTACAATTTATGTTGGTCAACACTCACATAGAAACGAGACGTTTCTCTTTTCATTGCGAGACAAAATTATGGATGGTAAATAAAAATTTATTTTTATTATTACACGTGTTTATTTTTATTTTACCGAAACTATAGCGGACATTTGTTCGCCCGTCTGCCATAAACGAAACTTTATAGTGAAAAATTAATTTTAAACTAGAAACAGTACTTTTTTTATACTGTGAAAAATACGCACCGTAAAAAAATGGTTAAACCGTAGGTGAAAGTGCAGAATATTTGACCCCCCCCATGTTAAGAATGGCATTCTAAATAAAGTTATTATTTTAGTATGGCCCGTACACTTGCAGTGTCAAAATTACACAAAAGGAAGCTTAGAATAAATTATTGTCAAATTGCCGATGTTGTCCAACGATGCACTTGTTTTTCTAAAGTTGATTTAAATTGGTTTTCGGGTGTGTTATGACTGAATTGTGAATTATGCGTGAATCTCTTGAACAACCTGTCAGAAAGAACCCCCCCCCATTTTGGGGAGCCTGAGCCCCCCCTCCCACACACACACGCGTACACATTAAAAAGCAAACTCATCAAAATGGTCACCCATCTGGTACTGGCTAGCCTCAGGGTTGCTTATGTAGTTTAGTTTAATTTTTATTCTGCTTTGAATTCCACCCCACCCACCCCCATTTGGGGGAGCCTGACCCCCCACAGTACACATTAAAAACCAAACTCATCAAAATGGTCACCCATCTGGTACTGGCCAGCCTCGGGGTTGCTTATGTAGTCAAAAAAACCCTACAGTTCTTCCTCGTTCAATGAAGGAGAAATCTTTCTAGACTGGGTCAATTTTAATTTTTATTCTGCTTTACCCCCCCCCCATTTTTGGGAGCTTAACCCCCACACATACACATTAAAAACCAAACTCATAAAAATGGTCACCCATCTGGTACTGCCCAGCCTCAGGGTTGCTTATGTGGTTTAGTTTTTATTGTTTTAAATCCCCCCCATTTTGGGGAGCCTTGGTCCCCCCCCACACGCGTACACATTAAAAAGCAAACTCATCAAAATGGTCACCCATCTGGTACTGACTAGCCTCAGGGGTGCTTATGTAGTTTAGTTTAATTTTTATTCTGCTTTGAATTCCACCCCACCCACCCCCATTTGGGGGAGCCTGACCCCCCACAGTACACATTAAAAACCAAACTCATCAAAATGGTCACCCATCTGGTACTGGCCAGCCTCGGGGTTGCTTATGTAGTCAAAAAAACCCTACAGTTCTTCCTCGTTCAATGAAGGAGAAATCTTTCTAGACTGGGTCAATTTTAATTTTTATTCTGCTTTACCCCCCCCCATTTTTGGGAGCCTAACCCCCACACATACACATTAAAAACCAAACTCATACAAATGGTCACCCATCTGGTACTGGCCAGCCTCAGCGTTAATAATACATTGAAATTTTCGTCACTGAAAAATAAGTTTTATTTGGCCTGTTTGGTCTTCCATAGTTTGCTTTTTATTAAACACAAACGTAAATATTCTCGATATGGACTCTATATGGACGCGAAGTAACTGGTTGCCTATATGAATAAGTGGAATTATTTGAAATCCAGGTACTTGTATTATAATATTTTTGCATATATTCATAGAAAATCACCCCAAATCTTAGTTAGACTAAAAATAAACAACTTAATTCTTTCAAAAACCTTTTTTAAAAAATATTTATATATGCTTTTTTGCTTTTTGTGCAAGACAAAAAATGTCAATTGTTAACTTTTTGGGAAATTTTAACATTTAAAATTTAATTAAAAATAGTAGAAAAAGTTTTACATTATTCAGCTTTCTATATGATAAAATTCAGGGTTTTATCTTTCTGGAAAAAAAAAGTTACTCAGAAATCATGGTTTATAATAAATGTAATTTCGTTTTAAAAAACAACAACTTCATTTTTCGGCCATTTTTGGCGGTGCCTACTTGTAAACAGGGATGCAACACTGAGGAGGCGATGGGACAGACTTTGGAGATTGACCTATAGCACGGGGCCTATTAGATTAGAGACTCTTTTTGTTTTTGTTTTGTGCTCAACGATAAAAACCGACTTCTTCATTTGTGTTTGCTTCTCATTTTCGCTTTTGCTCTGATAAGAGTTTCGCTAATGTGAAAAAGAAAACATGTTCGAACGTTTGCTGACATTTATTGGATGTGTTGCTACCAGTATTTTGCTTAATTTTCGAGTTTGGAGCGATTATCGAGTCTCACAAGATGACTGTAAAATATCAGACACTTTCTTTATTGTTCTAACTTAAAACTGTGCGCTACTTTTGCTTGTGTTAAAGAAACGTTTTAAAATAAGTTAAAACAACAAAAATGTGATCTAGGTACGTAGAAGAGTAACTTATCTTGCCTTTGGTAACATTCATTTCCTTATATATTTATTTGTTCACTACTTTTTCGTTTTGTTCTCTTGAATGCGAAATATGCGCCGTGGAATTTCCACGGGTCACGATTATTTCGTTTTATTAATCTTAACTTTCATAGAATAAAAAGTTCAGACACAACTTTGTCGAGCCATTTGTAATCGATATCATTTAACTTCCGTTTGACCCCGGCACGTGCAGTGCAGAGAACACGATCCTTTCTCTCCTTCCCCCACCTTCTCTCTTCTTTAGCTTGGTGACAAGCGATGCGTATGTGTGCGTGCGTGCGTGCGTGTGTGTGTGCATGTGTGTACGTGCGTGCGTATGTGTGTTGTCGGTTTCAACAAAATTTAAAAAAATAAAAACTTTTTTCCCGACCGGCCGGATTAGGGTTGTGAGGTGTGGTTAGAGTTTATGAAAATAAATGTAAGCAAGAAAAACTTTTTAAAACCAAGTTAGAAAAAAGAAAACAATTTACTTCCCCACCAAATTATCGTATTATTGGAGCCCCCGATTCTTCTTTTTTTTAGGCGATGTAATAAACCATATTTTTGAGTAGGGTTGCCTCCTCTCTTTATTTTGGTTTGTATATTTTTCATGTTGCAAAAATGCTCCCAGGAGATCTATTTAGGATTCTAAAGGTTTGCTTTATTGTACACTTTTTATTGTCTTCGAAAAATGTAAAAAAAAATGTAAACAATCAGTTTACGATTTGAAAGGCATCGTTAAAATGATATTTTTCGCTTGTTCTTTCAACTTTATATTTTTATTTCGTCGTCTTCAAGTCCAATGCAAACAAGTTCTTGATGAGCCGTTCCTCTTAAGTAATCCAATTTAGCAAATTTACACTTCTAACGATTACTATGATATTGTCCCATTGACTACTGTACACACTTTAACCCTTATCCTCGAGTGGCCTCTGGGGCTTGATAAGTAGTGATTCCTTTATAAAATTAAAAAAATATTTCAATACTTTGATGGTGAATCTATAGTCAGTCTGTGCTGATTTTCCTTGCGATATTCGTTTTCAACATACCTGAACACACTGAGGGTTGGCCCCTTTCATATGCCGCCTGTTCAAACATAGTCGCCAGTGATGTACATTTCAAAATACACGCATTAATAAAACTATTTCGAAAACTAATTGTCTCTGCTAATTTTCCTTGTGATATTCGTTTTCAACATACCTGAACAAACTGAAGGTTGGCCCCTCTCATATGTCGCCTGTTCAAACATGGTCGCCAGTGATTTACATTTACCAATACACTCATTAATAAAACTAGCTCCAAAACTAGTAGTCTGTCTGTCTCTGCTAATTTTCCTTGCGATATTCGTTTTCAGCATACCTGAACAAACTGATGGTTACCCCCGTTCATATGTCGCCTGTTCAAACATGGTCGCCAGTTATTTACATTTCAAAATACACGCATTAATAAAACTAGCTCCGAAACTAGTAGTCTGTCATTCTCTGCTAATTTTCCTTGCGATATTCGTTTTCAGCATACCTGAACAAACTGAGGGTTTGCCCCTCTCATATGCCGCCTGTTCAAACATGGTCGCCAGTGATTTACATTTCAAAATACACGCATTAATATCTAGAAAACTATTTGTCCGTCTGTGCTAATTTTCCTTGCGATATTCGTTTTCAGCATACCTGAACAAACTGATGGTTGGCCCCTTTCATATGCCGCCTGTTCAAACATGGTCGCCAGTGATTTAAATTTCAAAACACACGCATTACTATCTCGAAAACTATTCGTCTGTCTGTGCTAATTTTCCTTGCGGTATTCGTTTTCAGCATACCTGAACAAACTGAGGGTTGGCCCCTTTCATATACCGCCTATTCAAACATGGTCGCCAGTGATTTACATTTCAAAATACACGCATTAATAAAACTAGCTCCAAAACTATTTTGTATATGTTTACAAAATGTCTACGAACGTGCGTAGACATTTTGTAAACATTGTTTTTCAAAAATAAAAAATAATACTTCTATTATGTTTTAAACGACTGTAATAGTTTATTTTGGAAGTATATTTCATAAAGAAAATTGACAACCCACTTTAAAAACAGAAATTACGAGTTTTATATATTTTATTCGCAGTTTTTTGTTGACTCTTCTGGCGGCCATGTTGTAAGCCCTAACGGTATTTTTGGAGATTACCCTTTCTCCTTATATACAGGGTGAGTCACGGTAAACAGATGTTTTTTTAGAACACTCCTTGCTCTTCTTGAGTAAGTGATAAGGAGTGAGGAAGGTACTCTTTAAACCTGCTTAAGATGCTGTTTAGTTTGTTGTTATTTGTTTGTCTTTTTTTATTAAATTTTGTTTTAGTTATTGATTTTGAATTGTTTTTCTTTTTAATTTATTGCCCTCATGTTACCGTGGAGTCGTGAACTTGCATGAAAAATGGTGAATCCAAAACATCCGTTTCCTCTGATTCACCCTGTATATGTAAACTCGCACGCGAAATATCGAAACGTTCAATTCAGTTTTACTCAACGTAAAACCCCGTCTCACTAATTCGTCCTTTTAATTGACAACATACCACCTCATATGCAAATTGCTATAAAAAAAAAAATCATCTACAAAATTACGTTTTTCTTGTTTTCTTCTTCCCTCCCAATCCCGTCACAAGCAGAAGCTCGGTCGCTGGCGCCAAGAATACTTTGTATTACAATTTTTGTGAAACTCAGGAATATTACTGTCGAACTCAGGAATCCCTGCGCAGGTTCAAACGGAACTCTTTACTTAATAAAAGGGTTAACATGTTCTTGTTCTTTCAGTAAGTTTTTTTTTTTTTACATGGAGGTCACCACTTATCAAGGCCCGAAAGCCATTCGGGGACAAGGGTTATTGCGTGTACAGTAATCAATGGGATCGTATCGTAGTAATCGTTAGTATTAGAGATTTGATAAGGGAGCGATTTGTCAGGAATTTGTTTACGTTGGACTTGAAGACATCCAAGTTGTAGTCAGGTGGGAAACAGGCAAACGTAAGAGAGTTCCACAGGCGTGCACTTCTAAGAAAGAAGCTTTGTTCATGGAATCTACGTTTTGATTTAGGCACAGATAAAGAGTGGGAAAAATTACTGACAGTGGTTTCAGCCAGACGAGTGTTTCTTGTGAAAGATTGGCGAGGGGGAGGAGATTGGAGCTCGGACGAGCACTTGCCATGGAAATAACGATAAAACAAAGACAGGCTCGCTAATCTCTTCTGTGGGAGAGAGATTGCAGGGAAGAGAAAAGGGCATCCCCACTAAGCCACAATTGCATTCTTTGTATCGTCCACATTGACAATTAGAACCTTCAACCTCCAGAAGAGTGTCGTTTGAATCGAATAATACATTCTATTACATAGACACAGAAAAATTTCCGCTCCAATAGTTTCTACCATCGAACTACTATTCTTATAATTCTGGCAATTTGCCTGAAGGTTTTATAAAATTTAATGGCCATAACGATTCTATATACAACAAACACAATCAGCAACTAAAGGTTAGAGGTGACCCCAAAACGGAAGTCAATCGCGATTTCTATTCTTTTCGATAACATTTAACAAACTTTCAACTTTGACA